>NC_081229.1:5709629-5827129 GCF_902713425.1 Acipenser ruthenus | reverse complement strand
ATCACACAGCCCTCCCCTCAGAGCAGCGCACACATCATTCAGATCACACAGCCCTCCCCTCAGAGCAGCGCACACATCATTCAGATCACACAGCCCTCCTCCTCAAAGCAGCGCACACAGATCATTCAGATCACACAGCCCTCCCCTCAGAGCAGCCCACACATCATTCAGATCACACAGCCCTCCTCCTCAAAGCAGCGCACACAGATCATTCAGATCACACAGCCCTCCTCCTCAAAGCAGCGCACACAGATCATTCAGATCACACAGCCCTCCTCCTCAAAGCAGCGCACACAGATCATTCAGATCACACAGCCCTCCTCCTCAAAGCAGCGCACACAGATCATTCAGATCACACAGCCCTCCTCCTCAAAGCAGCCTGCACTGGCTAAAACATTAGCCCCATCTCCCCCACCTAGACTTTAGCCTCAGCTGTAGACAACTAATTTAAATGTGTCTATAAAGGGGTGCTGGGAGAGGTTAAGTGGCACGTAATTAAACTGGGCATCATAAAGTTACTTCAGCCCAATGTAGTACCGGGTGTTTTAAACATGAGACCAACACTCCGGGGTGACTCACTCGCAGATGAAGGTGCCTTGTGGGATATCCTGCAGAGCCCTCACTCCCCAGCCCATCTTCGCAGTGCGGTACAGCTGCAATCGAACCCTGGACAGACAGACAGACAGACAGCAGTATAATCATCAGTACCACTATATAGTTATGGATTTTTTTTTTGGTTACTATATACAGCACTGGTCCAAAGTTTGGAAACAACAAATAATTTACAGTAAGACTGTACTGCCCATTTTTCCTCACTCAGACCCCTTACTTACTAAACACCCTGGTATCTCTGAATAGATTATCACCTATTTACACAGAGACAGACAGAGAACCCCCCCCCCCCCCCGACAGACACACACACACACACATCCAGACAGAGTCAGAGACACCCCCCCTCCCCCTAGACAGAGCTAGACACACACACCCCCACCCAGATAGAGAGACACACACCCAGACAGAGAGACACACCCACCCAGACAGAGAGACACAAAGACAGACAGAGAGACACACACCCCCCTGGACAGAAAGGCACACACCCAGACAGAGAGACACACACAACCCTAGACAGAGAGGCGCACACACAGACAGAGAAACGCACCCAGAGAGACACACACCCCTAGACAGAGAGGCGCACACACAGACAGAGAAACGCACCCAGAGAGAGACACACCTCTAGACAGAGAGGCGCACACACAGACAGAGAAACGCACCCAGAGAGACACACCTCTAGACAGAGAGGCGCACACACAGACAGAGAAACGCACCCAGAGAGACACACACAACCCTAGACAGAGAGGCGCACACACAGACAGAGAAACGCACCCAGAGAGAGACACACCTCTAGACAGAGAGGCGCACACACAGACAGAGAAACGCACCCAGAGAGACACACACCTCTAGACAGAGAGGCGCACACACAGACAGAGAAACGCACCCAGAGAGACACACACCTCTAGACAGAGAGGCGCACACAGAGAGAGAGAGAGAGAGACACACACACACACACGCACACGCAGACGCACACACACACGCACACGCACACGCAGACGCACACACACACGCAGACGCACACAGACACAGACCCAGGCAGAGACTCACTTGATGCCCCCCTGCACCACTCTGTTCTTGCAGGACCTCCAGCATGAGCAGGCCTGGTTGCACTCAAAGATCAGTGGGGGCTCGATCTTATTGAACTCCTGCAGCAAACGCCGGTCCTGGAGAGACAGACAGAGAGAGAAGGGGAGAGGGAACGATTAGAAAAGTACAGTGGCACCAAACATGACATTTCCACAAAGTTTCAATAGCCATAGTTTTATATATTATACAGTAACACCAAACATGATTCACGCTTCTCCCATGCAACTCCACTACTCCGCTCACTCCACTGGCTCCCGATCACCGCTCGCTTCCAGTTCAAGATTCTTGTACTAGCCTACAGATGCCTTGACCAGACTGCACCCAGCTACCTCGAGACCCTCATCTCTCCCTACACTCCCACTCGACCTCTCCGCTCCGCCTGCACTAGAAGGCTGGCTCTACCTCCTCTACGCTCCCCTGCCTCCAGAGCCCGCTCCTTCTCCACCCTCGCTCTGCAGTGGTGGAATGACCTTCCTACAGATGTCAGGACCGCCCAGTCTCTGACCACATTCCGGCGCCTCCTTAAGACTCACCTCTTCAGACAGCACCTGTAGAACTCCTCTGTTTTTCCCCTGGGACACTTATCACCCTTCCTTAAATGCGCTTTATTTGCTCTTATCTGCCCCCTATTTTACTGCATTTAATCCTGTACTTCAGAGTACTGCAATCTGCCAAGTGTTCACTCTGTAGTATTTTGTAGTTAATCATAGTCATTGTATTTATCTCTTATTGTATTATTACTTGTACTGTAACACTTGAAATGTATTTGCTTACGTTTGTAAGTCGCCCTGGATAAGGGCGTCTAAGAAATAAATAATAACAATAATAATAATAATAATAATAATATTAATAATAATAATAATAATAATTTCAGACAGCTCCCCTGTTTCAAAAACAATAGAGAGATTATGATCTTACTCCCTATTGCACCCCATGAATAATTAAAAGAGTGTACGATTCCTAAAATCATTGGAAATAAGACTCCCAATGTATAGCGGTTTGCTCCACTATGAGTTCAGTAAGACACACTGAGCTTGTTACCAATGCACTGTGGCTAATCAAGCTCGTAGTAAAACCTGGAATCGGTGAAAATGCAATGCAATAGGAGTCTTATTTCCATCCCTGTGGTTGTCTTGTGACCCGCAGTTTGAGATCCCCGATTCAGACAGACACTCCGAGCTCCTCACCTTGTCGTACCAGCAGCGAATACTCAGCTGTCCACACAGGCAGTTACTGGAGGAGCAGTCATCAGTGCAGCCGCAGTGCTGCAGGAGAGAGAGAGAGAGAGAGAGAGAGAGAGAGAGAGAGAGAGAGAGAGAGAGAGAGAGAGAGAGAGATAGAGGGGGGGGAGAGAGAGAGGGAGAGAGAGAGAGAGAGAGTGTGGAAGAGAGAGAGAGTGTGAGAGAGAGGGGGGAGAGAGAGAGAGGGAGAGAGGGAGAGAGTGTGGAAGAGAGAGAGAGAGAGAGAGAGAGAGAGAGAGAGAGAGAGAGAGAGAGAGAGAGAGAGAGAGAGAGAGAGAGGAGAGAGAGAGTGTGGAAGAGAGAGAGAGTGAGAGAGAGTGAGAGAGAGTGAGAGAGAGAGAGAGAGAGACATGGTCAGGGTGGTACAGGGCGGGCATGTAAGTTTTCCGCTTAGTTTGATCTGAACAAACAAACACCTTTAAAGTGTTTAACACGTCTGTAACCAATGAGAAGAGCCATCCTGAGAAGGCCTCCATCCCGCTGTGTGAATGACTGCAGCATGTATCTGTGTGGAAGACTGCGTGTGCACAGCACTCAACTCAATATGCATGGGCCCGCCGAAGCTCTGGGGTTGTACAGGCTCTCAGACGCATTCTGAGCCATTTAGAACACTTTCAGAAGCAAATTTAAACTTGACTTTGTAGATAAAGCAATTCATGAATTACTTCACTACTTGTCATTTTACCAAATGGATCAACCTGATAAATCACACAAGACTAGTTAACAAACATATTTTTGGAAATGTTAGTTAAACTTTTTATATGTATGCCCATTAAACATATTCATTTGATAAAACCTCAGCTGCAAAAATAATATACACTCTCTGCTTAACTCAATCAGATGTTGTAAATACAGGGTTCATACAGCTTTTCTGATACAATTTTTTTAATACCTAATTTAAGGAGTTTGTAATTTCAAGCTGACAAAACTGGGCAGATGTTTCAGCATGAAATGTTCAATATGTACTTCCTGAGCATGCATGAATTACAAACACATGCAAGTAGCATCACATGGCAAAACCTGTACCAAAGGCATCTCTGCACAGAGCTGCACCTCGAACTCCCACATGCAGTGCATTAAAGGAACGTGTTAAACAAACAAAGAAAATCAAGTACAGCACTGTTCATGGTTCCTGCAGCTCTCAGCTGAGCAAATTTAAGACCTTTTTAAGACTTTTTAAGACCAATCTTTAGAAAATTGAAGACTCATTTTCACATCAAGTATACCAAACGTAAATACTAAAACTGTGACTAGTTCAAATACCATCTAACAATTATTTATTCAAGCTGTATGAATTGTAAAAGAATCAAACATTCTGATGCTAGTACAATACATACGGTACCGATGCAATGATAACAGCTGATGACAAGGGTCATTGTTCAATCTTTCTTTAATCAATAGAGCAGCAGTTCATTCCAGCTGATCAACAAACAACTCAATTATATATTTATGAAATCTTAAATGACATCAAGAGCTGTCAAAGCTGGAAAAACAGCACTCTCACTTGACCTACGTTCTGACACGTTATAAACATTAAATTAAATATAGTTTGACAATATATATATATAATCCTGGAGATAACATAACAGTTTGAACCATTAGCATTGTTTAGCCATCACTATCAATCGAATTTAATCTTAATTGTTTTTTTTCTATACATTTGGAATCAGTCACTGTTTTTTACAACAAAGAGAGGCTCGAACGAGTGGTATTTGTGGAACTAATCCATTGGTGTTTATTCAGCAGCACACATAGCCTACAGCTAGTAGTGATTCATTTTATTTTATTTTTGTTTGGCAGACTTACACAAGGTTACGTACATAGTACTAAGAAGAACTGTAAAAAAATAAAAATAATGATGGTGCACAAACTAATTTTCTGACAGTGTGAAGCAGCTCTCTAGAAAGTACACCCCGTCTGGATCAGAGATATACAGCTATGGTCTGGAGGATGTAACTGACGCCATTTTGGCTCAAACAGAGTTCTTATCATGCACCAAGTAAGCGGGAATTTGGATCCAACATGGCACATACGGTCTTCAGTTTCATAACACTCAACGAGTTGAGAGACAACCCGGTTTCCTTGTTACAACTGACAGATCAGCCACTCGATAGGCTGGTAACTCGACTCCTGTGCGCCATGCAGCTTGTTCACAGGGTGAATCAAAAGAACAGATTCAATGGGGACACTGATCCGATTCCCATCGTTCACCTAAAGCCAGGTTTACACTACACGATGTTTTCAATCGGGAGACGCAGCGCCACGCACACGTACCGATTACGCTACGATTTCTCACTGTAGATCGGGGGATTGCAAGCTACACACTATACGAGATATCCTGTCGCGGACTGCGCCTATTTTCATTGCAGAATCGTAGACATCATTCGGGAAAATCATGGACTCAAGCGAGGAGGCGATCGCTGTTGTCATTGTTTTGCACAGATAAAAGAAGAAAACGCAGAGAAGATCCATTTGGACGCGCAATTGACTTATGTAGATTTTGCTATTAATATTTATCTCTGATATGAAAAACATTAAATACTAGAAAAATATTCTCATTAAAAAAAAAATCTTTTACTTGCTTCCAAACTGGTTTCATTATGATGGTGCACAAGAAATGGCTTTAAGAATTCAAGATTCTTTAAAATCAATTTCTGCCTGGAAGTGAAGTCTTTTGCCCCACTCCCACTGGGTTTGAAAGGGATATCGAATACGAGTGACTGTAGAAATTGATTCTAACGAGAGCACACACTAACACACACAGTATCTGCTTCGGCGTTAACAAGTTATAACAATTATTTACTTAGGTACCTGAAGTTCCAAAGGAATTTCCCTCCATCTTTGCTCCTTCAATGAGCGATCGTTTACCTGGAGCAGAGGGGCTCTCGTTTACCTGGAGCAGAGGGGCTCTCGTTTACCTGGAGCAGAGGGGCTCTCGTTTACCTGGAGCAGAGGGGCTCTCGTTTACCTGGAGCAGAGGGGCTCTCGTTTACCTGGAGCAGAGGGGCTCTCGTTTACCTGGAGCAGAGGGGCTCTCGTTTACCTGGAGCAGAGGGGCTCTCGTTTACCTGGAGGAGAGGGGCTCTCGTTTACCTGTAGGTGTGTGATGTTCCTGTCTATGTTCATGGTGGAGGTCTCACAGTTCTCAGAGATGTACTTGTAGTCTGCAGGGCAGGGCTCCTCATCCACTCCATTCACACAGGGGATCGGCACATTCTCATAGCCCTGAGCAACATCCCTGAGAGAGAGCGAGAGGGAGACACAGAGTGAAGGGAATGGCTCACTCAACTCTACAATGGGAGTCTTGTTAACAGTCCAAATGCAATCTGTACTGAGCAGGGGGGGGGGGGGGGGGTCGTTTAATCAGAATAAAGAATGAATTAAAGAAAGAAGTGAGTGTGTGCTCTGTTCTGCACCCCATGACAAGTCTCAGAATGACAGTGTGTATACAAGCCTGTACTCTGTGTATAGGGGGTGTGTGAGAGACTGTAGTGTGGTGATAAGCTCTCAGACTGAATGACAGTGTGTATGCAACCCTGTGCTCTGTGTGCAGGGTGTGTGTGAGTGACTGTATTATTATTATTATTATTATTTATTTCTTAGCAGATGCCCTTATCCAGGGCGACTTACAATTGTTACAAGATATCACATTATTTTTATATACAATTACATTTTTTTTTTTTTTTACATACAATTACCCATTTATACAGTTGGGTTTTTACTGGAGCAATCTAGGTAAAGTACCTTGCTCAAGGGTACAGCAGCAGTGTCCCGCACTGGGGATTGAACCCACAACCCTCCGGTCAAGAGTCCAGAGCCCTAACCACTACTCCACAGTGTGCTACCCAACACACTGTAGTGTGGTGATAAGCTCTCAGACTGAATGACAGTGTGTATGCAAGCCTGTGCTCTGTGTACAGGGTGTGTGTGAGAGACTGTAGTGTGGTGATAAGCTCTCAGACTGAATGACAGTGTGTATGCAAACCTGTGCTCTGTGTGCAGGGAGGGAGGGCGTCTCTATTACCTGCTGATGATTTTCTCTGTCCTGGTCACCCTGTTCTGCACCCCCTGCCTCAGCTTCTTGTTGAGCTGCAGGGTGAACCACACCGGGGAATGGGGTACGGTCAGGTCCAGGGGCGTGTCCCCCTCTTTATTGCGCATCTCGATATCCGCCCCGCGGGACAGGAACAGGCTGAGAAAGAAGAATGCTTTATTATTACGGTCAATCATTTATTACAAAAACTAATTATTTGCATGTGCGACTCTGTTTGTGTGCTTGTACCGATGTTTGGCTGTGTGTGTAGCATGTGCATGTGACAGCAAGTGAGTGTGTGTGTAGCGCGTATGTGATAGCGTGTGTGTGTGTGTAGCATGTGCAAGTGATAGCAAGTGAGTGTGTGTGTAGCGAGTATGTGATAGCGTGTGTGTGTGTGTAGCATGTGCAAGTGATAGCAAGTGAGTGTGTGTGTAGCGAGTATGTGATAGCGTGTGTGTGTGTGTAGCATGTGCAAGTGATAGCAAGTGAGTGTGTGTGTAGCGCGTATGTGATAGCGTGTGTGTGTGATAGCGTGTGTGTGTGATAGCACGCGAGTGTGTGTGTGTGTAGTGTGTGTGTACTCACGTGACGCAGTCGTGGTAGCTCTCCCGTGCTGCTATGTGCAGAGGCGTGTCCCCGTGCATGTTCACAGCGTGCAGATCACACTGAGCGTTCAGCAGGACCTCCGCGATGTCAGCACAGCCAGCGAAGGAGGCCCAGTGCAGGACCACATTCATCTCCTAGAGGAGAGAACCAAGAAAACATAAAACACAGACACCCACAGAGACACACTGATAGACATGCAGAGAGATAGACACAGGAGGCGACGCAATGCACGCACACATTCTGGAGAAGAGAAACACACTACGAGACAAGAGACACACACAGCCAGCGAAGGAGACCCCGTCTCTTCTCCTAGATGAGAGACCCAGGAAGACATGCGACTAACCTTATCCTGCACAGAGACATTGGCCCCTCTAGCCAACAGAGCTCTGATGATGTCAATGTGCTTGTGCTCTGCAGCCCAGATTATAGGAGTCCATCCACCACTGTCCTGGAGACAGAGAGACACAGAGATGTTAATACAGGGCATTACAGACAGACAGAGAGAGGCTCAGTGACCACCACCTGACGATCGAAACAGGACGACATAGACAGTCCTGGCTGCCCAGAGACAGGAGGCTATGTGGTCACTGTGAACTGGGAGAAGTCGAGACAGAGATGCACTTTCTATTACACTGCAGTAAATACACACAATAAGGGACTGTGGCGAGGTGCCCCTCCCCTGTGAGTATTTTGTGTTTTATGTTGTATGTGGGATGTTTATATGTATGTGTGCGTAGTGGTGCATGTATATTTGTATTTAGGCACAGGGATTGCACAATCACTTCACATGCAGATTAAAGTGGGTATTTCTATGGGGGCACGGGGAGTGCACAAAGTAGTTCACCTGCAGACTGTGCTGAGATTCAATTGAATGACTGATTAGCAATCGAGTCTCAGTAGAGCTGCATAAGAGAGTCAGTGTTTCACGCACACAGGGATGGGCATTCAGGGCGAAAGAACGGGATAGAGAAGGAGAGTAAACTAAAAAGCAATTGCTACTGGATACTTGTGTGTTTAGTGTTCGCCGTGTTTTGTCTATTTGTTCTGGCAGTGCTGAGTGGTTCTTCCAGGTCCGGCGTCACCTCTCGAGCCAGCTTGCCACAGGGACACATTCTCCAGAGAGAGTGGGAGTCCTGCTGGGGGAGGGACACACAGCCCCACTGGCTGCCCAGTATGTGTGTGCCTGTCACTGCCACAGACAGCGTTCTGCACAGGGGCACGGACGGGGGGGGGGTTGATTATTTACCAGTGTTCAGTTTTACATTATTACCTTTATTTAATTAATCGTTTTCATTTACTTTTTATATTGATGTTCATAATTTGTATTATATACTGTACTTTTGTCTGCTTTGGCAATACCACTAATGTTGTCATGCCAATAAAGCACCTTTGAATTGAAGTGAACTGAAAGCGAGAGAGAGACACACACACACACACAGAGCAAAAGCGAAAGTGAGAGAGAGATACAAATACAAGTCATTACAGACACAGAGAGCGAGGGCGAGAGAGAGAAAGTGAGAGAGCGTGCAAGAGAGAGAGAGAGAGACAGACAGACACACACAGAGTGAGAGAGAGAGAGAGAGAGAGAGAGAGAGAGAGAGAGAGAGAGAGAGAGAGAGACACACATGCACAGAGCGAAAGTGAGAGAGATATTAATACAGGTCATTACAGACAGAGATCGAGAGAGAGAGAAAGAGAGAGACACACACACACAGAGCGAGAGAGAGAGAGAGAGAGAGAGAGAGAGACTTTTAGAGTGAGCAGTCACAGAAAATATGAGCTCCTGAAAATTTAAAAATGTATGTTTCTTAGTGAAATAAAATGCCAATTTAATAACATAAACATATGTATAGTAGTACTTAAAGTAGTATTTAACGTAATATGAAAAAATAAGAAAAAACATTTTGATTAAATATTATAAAAACACCAAAAGAAGATCAAGACCAAAAGAAAAAAGAACACAGAGGAAAGGGAAGGAAGGAAAGAAGAGAGAATTAAAGGAAGAGAAGAAAAATTAAAAGAAAAGGAAAGAAAGGGAAAAAAGAAAGAGAAAGAAAAGAAAGAAAGGAAGAATGAAATAAGAGGAAAATAAAGGAAGGAAGAAAATCACAGAGCAAAGGGAAGGAAGGAAAGAAGAGAGAATTAAAGGAAGAGAAGAAAAATATTTAAGAGAAAAGGAAAGAAAAGGATAAAGAAAGAGAAAGAAAGAAAAGATAGAAGTAAATAAAAGAGGAAAATAAAGGAAGAAAATTACAGAGGTAGAGGTAAGCGTTTTACACTACCATCATTTTATTTTATAATTTTATAGTAATAAATACAAAAAATACTACAAAAATTAAAAGTTCAGCAGTAGTTTGCTTTTAAAAAAAAATAAAATAAAAAAGTTCAGTTTACTTTCAAAAAAGCAGCCGTTGGCAGTGACAGTTGGAAATTGCAACAAAGTGTAGTAGATTCTCCCGGTTGCCATGGAGACGAGTCAGAGTGCAGAGAGCAGGGAGTTCCAGTACCCGGCTGAACTGCGCAGCGCACAGGCCAGGAAGCATCATAAACTGAGCGTGCTGAGAGAGAACCCGGAGTGTCTGTACACAGACTACTCTGGGACAGGAGACAACAAGATGAGAAGCAACCTCATCTTCTACACTCAACACCTCAATGCCTGGCACACTGCTGTGTGTAAGACGTACAGCAACGTCACAAAAAGAGGGATCTGCCAAGGTAGACAGATCCTCTTAAGAGAAGACTCTGACCCGGACAGCACAGTCCTGAGTATTAATGTCTACCACAGCGGAACTGTGTTGATCCAGGGCAGTGAGGCTAGCCTGACCTCCTTTGAAAAAAAATATAAACAACTAAAAGAGGCAGCAGAGATTGAAAAAACAAACACTACAGCCAACGACCCCGAGAACACCGACCCTGAAGACCCTGAAGATCCTACCTCAGACAGCACAACACCCGACACCAACCTGCCCACCCCCACGACCCCCAGCGACACCCAGCACATGCGGGAGTGCCTGGCCCTGCTGGAGCTGGAGTTTGTGGAGTTCAGAGAGCTTACACTGGCCAGGCTCAAGGAAACCAGCATCACCCAGCAGCTCAGAGATGAGGTGAGCCAGCTCAAGAGAGAGAACAGGGTGGCCATCACCGAGCTGACCAGCGAGATGAAGGACCTGCAGCAGGAGAATGCGAACCTAAGGACCCAGCTGACCAGCGTCAAGGAGGAGATGCAGCGCAGAGAGAAAACCACCAACAAGGAGCTGCAGGGATTGAGGGAGCAGCTCCACAGATACACAGCCCCCCCCAACCCTGCTCCCCGTGCTACCACCCCCGCTACACTCCCACCCCTGCTCCCCCCCCGCTCCCCCCCTATTCCCACCCCCGCTGCCCCCCGCACTCCCACACCGGTCCCATCCCCACCCCCGCTCCCCCCCCGCTCCCCCCCTATTCCCACCCCCGCTGCCCCCCGCACTCCCACACCGGTCCCATCCCCACCCCCGCTCCCCCCCCGGTCTCCCTCCCACCCCGCTCCCATCCCCACCCCCGCTTCCCCCCCGCTCCCCCTCCCACCCCGCTCCCCCCCCCACCCCGCTCCCACCCCCATCCCCACCCACACCCACAGCATGCTGGCCAAAAAGAAGACAAACGCAGAAGTGGTCCTCCTCATTGACAGCAACGGGAAATACCTGGACATGAGGAGACTGTTTCCCAGCCGGCGTGTCAACAACATCCGCTGCACAAACACGGAGCGAGCCCTGCAGCTGCTGAACCGGGACACACTGGGGAGCCCGAGCTGCATCGTCATCCACACCGGCACCAACGACCTGGGCTCCCTGCGCCACGACACTGCCAAGGCCGTGAGAAGGGTGGCTGAGAGAGCCACGCAGGAGTTCCCCGACTCCAGAGTGGTCATCTCCACGCTGCTGCCCCGAGCCGACACCCACCCACACACCATCAACGCTGTGAACGCAGAGATCACCAGAGGCTGCGCTGCGCTGCCTAACGTGCACCTGGCACACCACCCCACAGTGGGGCCCTGGCACCTCTACGACAAGGTGCACCTCAACCAGGAGGGGGTCAAAGTCTTTGCCAAGACCCTGAAGGATGCAGCCATGGGCCGTAGCCCAGCCAGCCCCCCTCGCAGCAGTGCCAGCAGAGGCCAGCGTAGCATGCAGCCCCCCCGCACTGCAGCGCACACATCCCGCCCCCGCAGCACCGTACAGCCGCCCGCCATCCGGCCCCCCACTCGTCCCACTACCGCCAGGCTCAGCGACCACCAGCAGCAACTCAGCTATGCTGCAACTCTGTCCCGGCCCACCCCCCCAGCCCCCACCGAACTGGGAGAGATCAAACAGCTCCTCAGCATCCTCTGCTCCAGGCTGCTGAACTGAGACCTGCAACACTCGGGTAGGGGAAAAAAAAAAAAAAAAAAAAAAAAAAAAAAAAATTCTACATGTAAATAACTACAAATAAATAAATAAAGTATAAATAAATAAATAATTATTAATACTACTAAAATAATTACTATACTTGTACTTTACTGTTTAAAGGGAACTTAAAATGATAAAAGGTTGTGTTATTGTTAGACATTTTATTTCATTAAGAATAATATTGGTTGGATTACATGAGTTCATTTACTGTTAGCTGTTGGAACATTCAGGGCCTGTATTCCTCTGCTTTTGGGCTGAAGAGCACAGATCCTGAATTTATTAAAAATACAAAAGATGTCGATGTGATAGTTCTGTTGGAGACATGGTGCCGTGCAGACGCGCTCACACACTGCCCCTCAGGCTACAGGGAGGCGATAGTGCCCTCTATTAAACTGAGCACAGTCCGGAGCGGCAGGGACTCAGGGGGGATTATAGTGTGGTACAGAGAGGAGCTGGCCAGCTACATCAGCCCAGTCAAACAGGGCCAAACACACACATGGCTCAAAATTAACAAGGGAATAGCCCAATGTCAAAATGACATATACCTGTGTGCAGCATACACCCCCCCTTCTGAATCCCCCTATTACAACGAAGAGTATTTTAACACCCTCCACACAGAGATCGGCCATTTCCAGGCCCAGGGGAATGTGCTGCTCTGTGGGGATTTCAATGCCAGGACAGGCTCAGAGCCTGACTGTATTAACACCCAGGGAAACAGCCATGTATTTGGACAGACCCCTCTGTACCTCACACCCACCACAATCCAGAGAAACAACCCTGACCGTGCCGTGAACAAAAATGGGAGAGAATTAGTGCATCTCTGTCAAGCCCTAGGTCTGTACATCGTTAATGGCAGGATCAGAGGGGACTCTTTAGGGAGGTTCACGTATTGCTCAGCTCTTGGGACTAGTGTAGTCGACTATGCCATCACTGACATGGACCCCTCCTTTCTAAGTGCATTCACTGTCAGGCAACAAACCCCTCTATCGGACCACAATCAAATCACTGTGTTCCTGAAAAGAGGAAGTCAGGCAAGCAACACACAAACACAGCCCAGTAAGCTGTACAATCTGAATCAACCATACAGATGGGCTCCAAACAGCACTGAGGAATATATCAAAGCAATCAGTTCCACTGAAATAACTAACACCATTAACACTTTCCTCAACACTCTGTACCAACCTAATATGACAGGACTAAATCTGTCTGTTAATGACCTCAATCAGATATTTGAAAAAGCAGCCATAATGGCAAATATTAAAAAGACCAAAAAGAAGATCAATCGGAAACAAAAACACACACAGTCATGGTTTGATGATGAATGTAAATCAATACGAACAAATCTAAGAAAATTATCTAATCAAAAACACCATCAACCACAAGACACAGACTTACGTCTGAGGTACTGTGAGACTCTAAAACACTACAAACACACCCTCAAACAGAAAAAACAAAAACACACAAACAAAACCCTCACAGACATTGAAAAATCTGTTGACCAAAATCAGTTCTGGGAAATGTGGAACAATTTAAACCCAACAAAACAACAAGAATTGACGATACAAAATGGAACAGTTTGGAAAAATTATTTTGAAAACCTTTATAAAGATATTCAACAAAAAGATCTAACAGATAAACAAAATGAAACTAGAGAAAAACTGAAATTACTTGAACAATCAATTAAAGATAACCAAAACACAATTGATGTTCCAATCACCCTACAGGAATTAACTAAGAAGCTGCAGGCACTGAAAACCAGGAAAGCCTGTGGCCCTGACAGCATCAGCACTGAGATGCTCAAACACAGCAGCCCTAAATTACAGGAGGCAATGCTTAAATTGTTCAACATGGTACTAAGTACTGGTTACTTCCCTGACATCTGGAACCAAGGGCTTATATCCCCAATTCACAAGAGTGGAGACAAATTCGACCCCAACAACTACCGGGGCATCTGTGTGAGCAGTAATCTGGGGAAGGTGTTCTGCAGTATCATCAACGCCCGGATACTGGCCTTCCTTACCGAACACAATGTCCTGAGTAAGAGTCAAATTGGATTCCTACCAAATCACCGCACAACAGATCATATTTACACCCTACACACCCTAATAAACAAACACGTACACCAAAAAAATAAAGGCAACATTTTCGCCTGCTTCATTGACTTTAAAAAAGCATTTGATTCTATTTGGCATGAAGGTTTATATTACAGAATTCTTCAAAGTGGTGTAGGGGGTAAAATCTATGATATAATAAAATCAATGTACACAGAAAACAAATGTGCAGTCAAAATTGGCAACAAAAGAACTGATTTCTTCACTCAGGGGCGGGGGGTGAGGCAGGGCTGCAGTCTGAGTCCAACACTGTTCAATATTTATATTAACGAGTTGGCTACGATGTTGGAGCAGTCTGCAGACCCCGGCCTTACTCTACACAACACTGAAGTCAAGTTCCTGCTCTATGCAGATGACCTGGTCCTGCTGTCGCCCACAGAGCAGGGGCTGCAGCGGAGCCTGGCACTGCTGGAGCAGTACTGTCAGACCTGGGCCCTGGCAGTAAACTTTAAAAAGACCAAAATAATGATTTTTCAAAAAAAGGCCAGAACTCAGGGAAACAGATACCATTTCACCCTAAACAACACTACACTAGAACACACCTCAGACTACACGTACCTGGGCCTGACTATCAGTGCGTCAGGGAGCTTTAACCTAGCAGTGAATGCACTAAAGGAAAAAGCCAGAAGAGCTTTCTATGCCATCAGAAGAAGATTCTATAAAATCAATATTCCTATCAAAATATGGCTAAAATTAATTGACAGTGTCATCCAGCCCATTGCGCTGTATGGAAGTGAGGTATGGGGTCCACTCAGTCAACAAGACTACACTAAATGGGACAAACACCCAATCGAAACCCTGCATGCTGAACTCTACAAAAACATCCTACAGGTGCAAAGAAAAACACCAAATCATGCATGCAGGGCAGAATTAGGCCGTTACCCAACACTCATAAATATAAAGAAAAGAGCACTAAAGTTTTGGATGCACCTAAAGAAAAGTGAATCAGACTCCCTCCAGTATGAGGCCATGCAAACCCAAGAGCTCAGCCCTGAAAAGAGTCCTCTAAGCCAGCTGGCCCTGAAGCTCACTGCACTGAACCCAACTAATAATACTAAAACAAACCAGCTTCAGGGCAGCACTGCTTACCAGCCCCCAATCAGAGTCAACCAAATTATAAAACTAACCAAAAACTGCTATCTGAAACATTGGGACACAGAAACAAAATCTCAAAATAAACTGGATTGTTATCGGGCCCTAAAAAGAGATTACACTCTGGCAGAGTATCTCTCTACTGTCAGAGATACAAAGCAGAGGCAGATCCTGACCAAGTACAGGCTCAGTGACCACAGCCTGGCCATTGAAAAAGGCCGTCACCGGCAGACCTGGCTTCCTAAAGAAGAAAGGCTCTGTGGTCACTGTGAGACAGGAGAGGTTGAGACAGAGATGCACTTCCTTCTTCAATGTAAGAAATACTCGGAAAATAGACAAACTTATTTTAAAAAATTTGCAAATTCCCTCCCAAACTTCCCAAACATGACCAACCCTGAAAAAGTCCCAATCCTCCTGGGAGAGGAGAGAAGCACAGCCCAACTAGCAGCCCAGTATGTGTCTGCATGTCACAGATTGAGGGACACACAATGAGAGCTCTGCACAGAGACACACACACACTTATGTATATACAGTATGTATGTTGTTGTGTATGTAGGCATGTATGTATTAGGTAAATGCTTATTGTCCTGATACATGTTTATTGTTAGTAGTGATATGTGTTTTTTTTTTTGTTTTTTTTTTTTTTTTTTACTGTACTTTATAAATCAGTTTGTTTATATATATGTATTCATGATGCATTGTATATATACATGTCTGTATTGTATAATTGCTTTGGCAACACCTGCTATTGTAAGTCATGCCAATAAAGCACCATTGAATTGAATTGAATTGAATTGAATTGAGAGAGAGAGACACACACGCGCAGAGCGAAAGTGAGAGAGATATTAATACAGGTCATTACAGACAGAGATCGAGAGAGAGAGAAAGAGAGAGACACACACACACACAGAGCGAGAGAGAGAGAGAGAGAGAGCGAGCAAGAGACACATTAATACAGGTCTTTAGAGACACAGAGAGGATTTTCTGCACACAGACAGAGCCCGCTGAGCAGACAGACCTGTGCGTTGACCTCCACCTTTCCTGTAGCCAGCAGCAGCTTCACCAGCTCCAGGGTCCCGATCTTGGCAGCGTGATGCAGACCAGTGGAGCCGTCCTCCTCCTGAGAGCAGAGGACAAGAACAGGAAACAGAAAAACAAGAGCATTAGAGACACACCCAGTTGTGTGTGTGTGTGTGTGTGTGTGTGTGTGTGTGTGTGTCTCTCTCTCTCACCGCATGGTGCACGTTGGCTCCATGCTTCACCAGGTACTGCACCACCTCCAGGTGATTGTTGGCGATGGCCTCCAGCAGAGGGGTCTTCAGGCTCTTGTCCTGGGCGTCTATGTTTGCACCTGCCTGGAAACAGAGTGTGTGAGATGCCTTGATTACAACGCTTCTTCCACAACCCAATGCGGTAACCCAATTTCCCTGTTTAACCTGCACTACAACCCTTCACACAATTGTACTCAATGTGGTAGACCCATTTCCCCATCAAAGCTGGATTATAACCCCTTTTCTCCCCATTGTACCTGCGAGACAGAAATACAAAAAGAAACTTAACCCTTTATGGACTGCCCATTATAATTTTCATTAAATCCGACTGATAATGTAATTGCACAAAAGCCTTCGTCAGACTTCAGACACACTTAGTCGGGTCAAGAGCGATACTTCATTTAATTTTTTGGCAAAGTTTTAGTTTTTTGTTTCCTGTTGGGAGACTCGACGATCACAAGTACAAAGCTTACCTCAAATCCTCCTAAATCATCCAAAATGTTCATAAACCCAAAAAGAAATACACAAAATATGAACTGTAGTGAAATATTCATAGGGAAATGTCAAGGATGACACACCAATCAAAACACACTTAACTTAAAGCTCCAAGCCAATAGAGATGCTATTTATTATGCAAAGCAGCTTCCAGTATCTGTAGTTTCGATTACTGTATACCATGGCTTCAAAGCGCAGGCATTACTGGAGAGCAAATTGAACTGCTTTACATAACCAGGACTGCTCACCCACCTGAAATTGTATTTATTTATTTATTTACAGAAGATGTTGCTGAGTTGACAGATCCCTCGGTTGACGAACTTCTTCACACTGATTCGAGTAAAGAATCTGAAGTAGATGAGCCTGCGCACCTGCCAAACTATCTGGTCTAAAATCAAACCCATACACACTATTTATACAATGATTTCTGATCTGATTTCCTGACAGCTGTGGCTTCACTGGTAATTTTACAGTTTTCTGGTAGGTCCTCATTAAATTACAAATTAAACATTTATTTGACTGAAGTTTTATTTTTATGTTCAAACTAGGTAATTGTAATCGTAAGGTATTTTTCATCGGAGAGTGAAAACTATTTTCTTAATAATCTTCAGCCCCTCAGTCTGAACTCAAAAGGGTAGGATTTTTACATGGTTAATACATTCAGTGACAAGAAACACTGACAAGAAGTCTCTCAACATCTTCACAATGCAGTGATATGTAGAAGGCATGGTGCAGGGTGCAGTAAGCAGGTGTAGGGTGCAGTGTGTAGGGTGTATGGTGCAGGGCGTAGGATGCAGTGTGCAGTGTGCTCACCTGTAAAAGGATGTGACAGATAGCCAGGCAACCTCTCTGTGCTGCTCCATGCAGGGATGTTTTCTTGCTCTGAATGTCTGTCTGGTAGCTGGGGTCGATCCCATCCACTGCAGAGAGACACAGATAAACAAACAAACACAGGGTACCAACCGACTCACACACAGGTTAAATATCAAACACAGGGTACCCATACACACACACACAGGTTAAATATTAAACACAGGGTACCCACACACACAGGTTAAATATCAAACACAGGGTACCCACACACACACACAAACACACACAGGTTAAATATCAAACACAGGGTACCCACACACACACACACACACACACACACACACACAGGTTAAATATCAAACACAGGGTACAGACACACACACACAGGTTAAATATCAAACACAGGGTGTTAATGCAATATCATAGAAAGGGGTACAGAGACACACACACACACAGACACATGCACGGAGAGTCACTCACTCAACATGAGCAGCACTTTGTGTAGCTCCCCCTGTTTAGCAGCAGGATAGAGCTGGCGAGGGTGGAAACGCAGCTTCTTTCTCCTGGGCGGGGAGAGAGAAAAGGGGAGTATGTGAGACAACCATCACGTTTCAATGTGTTCACTCTTCAATCTGCTTCGATACCACCAGTGATTAGTAATACAAGACATAGATTGAAGCTGTTGGTTCAAAACTTAAAAAAAAAAAAAAAAAAAAAATGCCTCAATTCAAATGTATTTTTAAAGCCTCCACTTTCTTCATCTTTTCCTTATCATTTAAAATTAATATATATATATATATATATATATATATATATATATATATATATATATATATATATATATATATATATATATATATAGACACACACACACACAATAGACCCCCGTTAATCCGTGCAGACTGGGACCGATTTGAACCCAAATTAGTGAAAACATTGATTAGCCAAAAGTTTACTGTTTGGAAAATCCCTGCGCTATTAATCGAAAACTCGAAAAATGCAACAATACAAATAAAATATAACGTCCCAACAACGGAAAAACATATCCTGTACATAATCAGCGTTGTTCAGAGGCACAGAGAGCTGCTTTAAAAAAGTCACTGCTCTTGCTCTGAGTCTTGAATTGTCGTAACTGCTCTTCATATTCAGCCTGCCAGGCTAAGAGAGTCTTAAGTCTGCTTTCTGCTCTCTTGTCACTGGTAACTACAGTAACTACAATACACTACTGTCCATGGCTTGCACTGTACTGTACTCAATTGAATTGAATTCAATTAAATGATGACCGTCCGCTTCTGCACAGATACGCTGACTTCTGCACTAATAGTGTGCGAATACAAGCTTCCCCATAGATCAGATCATTTAAATTAAACCAAACAGATTATCGAAATCTGAAGCACGGATTAACACAAGTCTACTGCGTGTTTGTGTGTGTATATATATATATATATATATATATATATACACACACACACACACACATACCTATCTATTGATCTCCATATCTCAGTGTCTGTGTTGAAGCCCCCCAGCCCCCTCACCTCTCTGCCTCGTGGCTCATGAGAGCCCTCTCCAGCGCCGCCCTGCTTTCCCCCTGTGGAAGCGCACTGGCAGAGATTGTGGCCCCCGAGGGCAGGGTGACCGAGGGTCCCGAGCTGTCGATGCAGTCAGCAGGGGCCAGCTCCAAGGGGCCCTTCCTTAGCTCCCCACTGCCCCTCATACGAGCGCTGAGACAGAGAGAAAGAGATCAGTTACACTGTATTCTATTATTGACACTAGAAGAAAGGATACAAGCAGTCAAACAGACGAGCGTTTCAGCTAGTGCCTTCATCAGTGTTATTGAGTTGAAACCAGAAGCAGCTCTCTGACCTGGCCTGGGTGGAGTCTGGTCGCCCCTCCCCCTCTCCGGTGCAGGGGGGCGGGGCTGCGGTTGCCGTGGCGCTGGACGTATCAGCGGTTGCCACAGTGATCTCCTGGGCTTCCGAGGCGTCCTCCCCACAGTGAGGGCAGAAGAGCAGGCCTCCAAGCCGGGACATGCAGGAGCTGTGGAAGCGGTGAGTGATCCTGAAGTCAGGGTGACACTCCAGGAACGTGCCCTGCAGGGAGTGGGGGAGGAAGGGGAGAGATGTGAAACAAGAACAGAACCCAGACAAACAGATAGACAAAGGGACAGAGACAGAGACAGGGGTACATACAGGAGAAGAGAGACAGAGGTACATACAGGGGAAGAGAGACAGGGGTACATACAGGGGAAGAGAGACAGGGGTACATACAGGGGAAGAGAGACAGGGGTACATACAGGGGAAGAGAGACAGGGGTACATACAGGGGAAGAGAGACAGAGGTACATACTGGGGTAGAGAGACAGGGGTACATACAGGGGAAGAGAGACAGGGGTACATACAGGGGAAGAGAGACAGGGGTACATACTGGGGTAGAGAGACAGGGGTACATACAGGGGAAGAGAGACAGGGGTACTGTGACAAAGACGGCCGGAGTGGGTGGCGTCAGACCAGATCCAGGAAATAAACAACAGAGACTTGGAGTTTTGGTGAAGCTGAGCGCGTGATCGCGCTCAGTATTTAATAATTAACAGACCAGAAAATAAAAGGGTTTTAAACACAAAACAGGACACGGCGCTTGAGGCCAAAATAAACAGTCAAACAAAACGAACTAACACTTAACAAACGGTGCACGGAGACAAACAAACACGGTGAGAACAAACACTTTACGTTTTATTTTGCTTTTCTTTCTCCTCCTCTCTCTCCCGTTCTCCACTCTCGAACACCCAACCCCGAGTGAGTGAAAACATGCTGCTTTTATGCAGTTGTACCGAGACTCGACTGCTAATCAATCATTCAATTGGAGTCGCGGTACAACTGCACGTGAATCAATAAAGTGCAATTCCCCGTGCTCATATATTACATTTTACTTGCACGTGAAGTGCTGTGCCATCCTCGTGCCTAAATACAAATATACATTTTAAATACTCGTGCTGCACACACCCATTTATATCCCGTGCAGCCATCGCTATACACCAACATTTACACACAACACGTAACATATAACATATAAACACAGAAAATACACACAGGGGCGGGCACTTCGTCACAGGTACATACAGGGGAAGAGAGACAGGGGTACATACTGGGGTAGAGAGACAGGGGTACATACAGGGGTAGAGACACAGAGGTACATACAGGGGAAGAGAGACAGGGGTACATACAGGGGAAGAGAGACAGGGGTACATACAGGGGTAGAGAGACAGGGGTACATACAGGGGAAGAGAGACAGGGGTACATACTGGGGTAGAGAGACAGGGGTACATACAGGGGAAGAGAGACAGGGGTACATACTGGGGAAGAGAGACAGAGGTACATACAGGGGAAGAGAGACAGGGGTACATACAGGGGAAGAGAGACAGGGGTACATACAGGGGAAGAGAGACAGGGGTACATACAGGGGAAGAGAGACAGGGGTACATACAGGGGTAGAGAGACAGGGGTACTTACAGGGGTAGAGAGACAGGGGTACATACAGAGGAAGAGAGACAGGGGTACATACTGGGGTAGAGAGACAGGGGTACATACAGGGGAAGAGAGACAGGGGTACATACTGGGGAAGAGAGACAGGGGTACATACAGGGGAAGAGAGACAGGGGTACATACTGGGGTAGAGAGACAGGGGTACATACAGGGGAAGAGAGACAGGGGTACATACAGGGGAAGAGAGACAGGGGTACATACTGGGGTAGAGAGACAGGGGAAGAGAGACAGGGGTACATACTGGGGAAGAGAGACAGGGGTACATACAGGGGAAGAGAGACAGGGGTACATACTGGGGTAGAGAGACAGGGGTACATACAGGGGAAGAGAGACAGGGGTACATACAGGGGAAGAGAGACAGGGGTACATACAGGGGAAGAGAGACAGGGGTACATACTGGGGTAGAGACAGGGGTACATACAGGGGAAGAGAGACAGGGGTAAATACTGGGGAAGAGAGACAGGGGTACATACAGGGGAAGAGAGACAGGGGTACATACAGGGGTAGAGAGACAGGGGTACATACAGGGGTAGAGAGACAGGGGTACATACAGGGGAAGAGAGACAGGGGTACATACAGGGGTACATACAGGGGAAGAGAGACAGGGGTACATACAAGGGTAGAGACAGGGGTACATACAGGGGTAGAGAGACAGGGGTACATACAGGGGAAGAGAGACAGGGGTACATACAGGGGAAGAGAGACAGGGGTACATACAGGGGTAGAGGCAGCAGTGTGGAATAGTGGTTAGGGCTCTGGACTCCTGACCGGAGGGTTGTGGGTTCAATCCCCAGTGGGGGACACTGCTGTTGTACTCTTGAGCAAGGTACTTTACCTAGATTGCTCCAGTAAAAACCCAGCTGTATAAATGGGTAATTGTATGTAACAATTGTAAGTCGCCCTGGATAAGGGCGTCTGCTAAGAAATGTAATAATAATAATAATAATAATAATAATAATAGAGAGACAGGGGTACATTCAGGGGAAGAGAGACAGGGGTACATACAGGGGAAGACAGACAGGGGTACATACAGGGGAAGAGAGAGACAGGGGTACATACAGGGGAAGAGAGAGACAGGGGTACATACAGGGGAAGAGAGACAGGGGTACATACTGGGGTAGAGAGACAGGGGTACATACTGGGGTAGAGAGACAGGGGTACATACTGGGGTAGAGAGACAGGGGTACATACTAGGGTAGAGACAGGGGTACATACAGGGGAAGAGAGAGACAGGGGTACATACTGGGGTAGAGAGACAGGGGTACATACTGGGGTAGAGAGACAGGGGTACATACTGGGGTAGAGAGACAGGGGTACATACAGGGGAAGAGAGACAGGGGTACATACTAGGGTAGAGACAGGGGTACATACAGGGGAAGAGAGACAGGGGTACATACAGGGGAAGAGAGACAGGGGTACATACTGGGGTAGAGAGACAGGGGTACATACTGGGGTACATACAGGGGAAGAGAGACAGGGGTACATACAAGGGTAGAGACAGGGGTACATACAGGGGAAGAGAGACAGGGGTACATACTGGGGTAGAGAGACAGGGGTACATACTGGGGTACATACAGGGGAAGAGAGACAGGGGTACATACTGGGGTAGAGAGACAGGGGTACATACTGGGGTACATACAGGGGAAGAGAGACAGGGGTACATACAAGGGTAGAGACAGGGGTACATACAGGGGAAGAGTGACAGGGGTACAGAGGTGCAAAAGTGTCCAAAGCCAGGGCAGCGTCAGTTTGACCATCCTGGGGAGAAAGGCAGGCAGGCTCACAGGAGGTGCAGACAGACAGACAGAAAGACAGAGAGAGACAGACAGGCAGACAGACTCACACAAGGGCTGGAAATAAGACTCCTATTGCATTGCAGTTTCAGCCATTTCAGGTTTTACTACTAGCGTGAGGTGTGTCTAATTAAACGTCAAATTGCTATGCAATGCAAGTCTTATTGCCATCCCTACACACACACACACACACACACACACACACACACACACACACACACAAAGGTACAAAGACAGCCAGGTCACACAGCCAGACTCACGGAAGTGCAGACAGACACACAGCCAGACTCACGGAGGTGCAGGACAGACACACAGCCAGACTCAGGGAGGTGCAGACAGACACACAGCCAGACTCAGAGAGGTGCAGGACAGACACACAGCCAGACTCAGGGAGGTGCAGGACAGACACACAGCCAGACTCAGAGAGGTGCAGGACAGACACACAGCCAGACTCAGGGAGGTGCAGACGGACACACAGCCAGACTCACAGAGGTGCAGACAGACACACAGCCAGACTCAGAGAGGTGCAGGACAGACACACAGCCAGACTCAGGGAGGTGCAGGACAGACACACAGCCAGACTCAGAGAGGTGCAGGACAGACACACAGCCAGACTCAGGGAGGTGCAGACGGACACACAGCCAGACTCACAGAGGTGCAGACAGACACACAGCCAGACTCAGAGAGGTGCAGGACAGACACACAGCCAGACTCAGGGAGGTGCAGGACAGACACACAGCCAGACTCAGAGAGGTGCAGACAGACACACAGCCAGACTCAGGGAGGTGCAGACAGACACACAGCCAGACTCAGGGAGGTGCAGACAGACACACAGCCAGACACAGAGAGGTGCAGGACAGACACACAGCCAGACTCAGGGAGGTGCAGGACAGACACACAGCCAGACTCAGAGAGGTGCAGGACAGACACACAGCCAGACTCAGGGAGGTGCAGACGGACACACAGCCAGACTCACAGAGGTGCAGAAGTATCCACAGCCGGGGCAGCAGTGGTGTTTGACCATCCTGGCACGGTGTTGCTCACACAGGACCATGAGAGACACCTTGCTGGAGGGGCGCATCGTCTCCCGCTTCACTATCGTGTTACTGCAGCCGCTGAGCTGT
Organism: Acipenser ruthenus; assembly: GCF_902713425.1. Taxonomy (NCBI): domain Eukaryota; kingdom Metazoa; phylum Chordata; class Actinopteri; order Acipenseriformes; family Acipenseridae; genus Acipenser; species Acipenser ruthenus. The sequence goes on along the minus strand of NC_081229.1, from coordinate 5,802,884 downwards.
AGGGAGACACACAATACACAGTGAAAGCAAATAGCACCATCACCCACTGTCCCTCTCCCCTCGCTCCTCACATCTCCATCACTGTCCCTCCCACCTCCTCCTCTCACTTCTCTGTCGATCTATCTCTCTGATCCTCTCTCCCTCTCCCTCCTCCTCATCCTCCACCTCTCACCTCTCCATCGATGCTCTCCGTTGCCATGCACATGTTCTTGGCTCTCTCGCTGATCCTCTCTATCTTCGGCGCCTCCATCCTGCAGCTGCACAGTGGCAGCTCCTCCAGACGCTCCGTCTCCATGGAGCTCCCGTCGGTCGACAGGCCTGCACACACGGGACCAGCATGGGACACACAGCTCAGACAGAGAGTGACTCAGAGACAGACACACAGACTCACACAGGCTGCCAGACATTCACACATTAACAGAAAGCTTCCCTGCCTCCCTCCCAGTCCCTGCTCAGCTCTAACCACTAGAGTAAGCTTCCCTCCTTCCCAGCCCCTCTCAGCTCTAACCACTAGAGCCAACTTCCCTCCCTGTCTTTCCAGTACCTGGGTGTTGTGGAGACAGGTTCTTCCCAGTATGCAGTGCTAGAGAGTCAAGGGGTACCTCTGTGTATTCACTGGTTGCTGGACTGGGACCGCTGGTTCCTGAGACACAAAAGAAGACTGGTTTGAACTGGTTTCGAGACACATTGCAATTTTTTTTCCATTCACTCTTTTTAAATATAAATACTTAAATAAAACCACTGATACATTATAAACACAGCTACTGTGCCACTTGGTATGCTGCTGAATTCAGCGATTTAATTAATGTATTCTTCTTGTTTAAATTCACTTTGTATCCTTTTCTGTTTCAGTCGTCACATCTTGGGGGCTTTTTACAGAGCTCTCAGTGCCACGTCTAAACCACATCAGGTATATCACAGTCTAAACAGTATTAACTTTTGATGTTCCACCCCATGCCTAACCCACAGCTCTCCATCCCCTTCCCCCCTTCCATTACCCCCATCCCATGCCACCCACTCCCCTTACCCGCACCCCCCTTGCCTCCTTTCTTCTTGCGTTTTCGGGACGGCTTCACCCACGGGCTCTCACTCCTCCATTTCTTCTTCCCCTTCTTCCTGGCGCCCGAGCTGGAGCTCTGTGAACAGACAGACAGACGTTTGAATACTGACGGTCGGTTTCACAGACCCTGATTAGCACTCGTCATACATTCATGCAAGAGAAAGTACCCTCTCAACTTGATTAGAAGCAGCCAACGAAAACGTAAACATATTAGAAGTAGGGCTGTGTTCAAAGGTTCGAAGGGTCGTTCGCTAGTCAGGAATTCAAATTATTTCTTAACCTTCGAAGGTTTTTCTTTTTTTTTTCTGTTAACAGAAACCGTTTGACAATGTGTGAATACTATAAAGCACACATTACATGTCACTCACATGCAAAATTTGATCTTTTGATTTGTATAATGCATATTACTTAAAAGTTGTTGTATTAAAATCCACTACCAAATCGTTATATGTAGCAACTCTATACGACGCCGTTATAAGTTTAATTTAGAAAACTGAGCACCATCCACCCCTCCCCCTCCAGCTCGTGTTATCCAGAGGCAAAGCTTTAATTTCTTCATTCGCCATCTCGACAGCAAAGCACTGTAACGCGTGAGCTGTATTGAAAGAAATGTCTCGAAACCCCTCTGCTGTTTGGGATTTTTTCGTTAAATGCCCAGGCGATGAAAAAAAAAAAGTTGAATGCAAACTGTGCAAGCGACTGCTGATGTATCATCGAGGCACAACCAATCTCTGGGGCCACTTGACACAATATTATTATAATTAATATTGCATGCCGATTGGTCCATCAGAGTTACAAGTTGTTACACTATCCAGCACAATGTCATGATTAGGAACTAATTAGGAACAAAAGCAAAGCACTGCACCTGTGCTAACCACGTATCACTGTGCCACCAAAATCAAAGAAAACACCTGTCAAAATACCTGCTGTCATGGAAGACACTGAAGACATCAAGGTGTGTCTTTTCATATCTTCCAGTTTATATTAATTTGCACTGCGAATCAGTTTGCTATTTTAAACAAGACGCTGTTTTGGTATTTGATTTGTAGTTCATACCAGTCATTTGCTGTAACTTCGGTCAGATCCAGTTGTCAGATATTCAGTTTTATTTCCCTCATTTTAGTTGGTATTAGCCATCGTTTTGTGAAGGTGACTCTTCATTCATTTTTAACTCTGGATATTTTGATTTCTTTCGACAGTATTTCCATTACTACACGCGATGTCTTAACCACCCGCCTGGCTTTTCTCCACTGTCTCTCTTCTCCTTTACTGTCCCCGCACCCACTCTCTTTACAGGTACACGAATGTAACACTGACGTGCTAAAAAAAACAAAACCCTCGAGAAATGAAACAAACAGATTTGTCTGTTAATGCTTAAATGACTGGCTTTCTGAAAAAAAAAATACAATTTGACTTTAAATGAATTACTTAATAATCTTCATCCCAACAAAGCACTTTAAACTCTTGCACTGTTTTGGTATACGCTAGCGCCAATGGGAGTTAATTACCTAGCAACAACATTACCTGGAATACGCAGGAAGACAGGCACCTCACAGATACACAACCAAGAGAGGTTATTTAAACTCAGAAAAATGAACTGAAACACATCGAAGCAAGATTTTTACAGTTATTAAAGTATTTTAAAAAAAAATGCATTTACTGAAAAATATATAGAAATGTGTTCATCAGGACTATTTTCTGTTGTGGAAGGTTATACCTGAAAATGTTAATAAATCTTTAGACACTATACAGATTTCTCCTTTCTTTTTTCTAAAACGTTTATAAATCAGTTTTATAAAGCAATAAGGCTCTTGAGGGCACGGGCTGTGCTGGATATTTTCACTCAACTGTGTCTTGTGCCTAAAAACACCTCAAGAAGTGACAATACCAGCACAACCCACGCCCGCGCGTGCCTTATTGCTTAAATAAAAAATAGATCAAACGTGATATTAACGCACTTAATCTGTTTTTAGATAACCTGTTGTGGTTTAAACGTTTTGAATGTTTTGTCACTGACATTGAGTGTGAGATCTACACACTCAGCGACAGAAGTGTAGCTGCTGCTAATAGGTTCAAATGGGGGCGTGACTTCTACAGAAGGACTGAAGGAATACTCACTCTATCAGACTGGTTCCCCGACTCCTCTCCTGCGCTCTGCTGGCCCTCCATCCCCCCTTCACCAGTCGACTGTAGCGGAGAGAGAGAGAGAGAGAGAGAGAGAGAGAGAGAGAGAGAGAGAGAGAGAGAGAGAGAGAGAGAGAGAGAGAGAGAGAGAGAGACAAACAAACAAACAAACAAGCCTGTCAGTAACATCCATGCCCCACAGCCACAGCCGGAAATTCAAAACCAGAGATAGTGTAATGAACAAATTGATGACCATGACGTATATAAATGTTACAGTGCCTATAGAAAGTCTACACCCCCTTTCAAAATGTATTAAAATAGTTTTTTTTTTCCCCCATTTATCTACACATCCTACCCCAGAACTTCCGAGTGAAAAAAATATTCTAGAAATTTGTAGAAAATTAATTAAAAATAAAAACTGAAATAGCTTGGTTGGATAAGGAACAAAAAGGTAAATGTCCTTGAGTGGCCCAGTCAGAGCCCCGACCTAAATCCAATCGAAAATTTGTGGCATGACTTGAAGATTGCTGTCCATCAACGCTCCCCAAGGAACTTGACAGAGCTTGAACAGTTTTGTAAAGAAGAATGGTGAAATATTGCCAAATCTAGGTGTGCAAAGTTGGTAGAGACCTGCCCAACAGACTCACAGCTGTAATTGCTGCCAAAGGTGCCTCCACCAAGTATTAACTCAGGGGGGTGGAGACTTATCCAATTATGATCTTTCAGTTTTGTATTTTTAATATATAATTTTTCTCAATAAAAACTTTTTTTCTCCTTAACAGTGTGGAGTATGATGTGTAGATAAATGGAAAAAAATCCTCATTAAATGCATGAAACTCTGAGGCACTGACACAACAAAATGTGAAAAACGTTCAAGGGGGTGTAAACTTTCTATAGGCACTGTATGTACAGAACAGAATTAGCAATTCAGTGTTTCATCACAATCTGATAAACGCTTCTCTGGATATGTGCAAGAATGTGACACACAGATGGGCAGGTGTACTCTCAATAGCTCAATAATGTTAACACCTAGTTTCACGACAATTGGAAAAATGTGAAGCGCTAACAGAATTACGACAGAGAGAAAGACATCTAGTCGAAGTGTTTGTCACGACTTCTAAAGTACTTTATGAACGTTCCAGGTGTCTCCTTCATAACCCCTCCTTCCATTCTCTCTCTCACCTTGCTGTCTGAGTCTGCTCGCTCATCCATGGAGTAGCTGTCATAGAACAGTCTGAACTCCTCCCCCACCTCTGTCTCCCAGTCCTCCAGCGAATCAGCTCGCTCCTCATCGTGCTCCGGATCCACGGGTTCCGCCCCTAGGGTTTCTGGCTGTGCCTCTCCCTGCTCAGGCCCCTCCCTCTCTGCTTTGGGGGCGGGGTCATCAAGAGAGGCTGCCTCCTTCTCTACAGTGGACACACCCTCCTTGTTCACAAACACAAATACAAATACATTTACACTGGTCATTATATCAGTGGAGTGCTAACGAAGGCTTCTTTAAAATCCCTTCTTCCCTCTTACTAGCTTTATGAACATGATCACTATGGCTGCATTTTGGAAATTCCCATTTCTGAAAGACTAGTGTAAATATACATATTAAAAATAATACTTAAAAATAAATACAGAAAATGTTGCTTTTTTGACACACTACCTGTTACACAGCATTTAGGACCGTGGCAGCTGGTTTAGTTTGCTTCCGGTAATGATTGAACACACACTGCACAGAGCTGCGCAATTGATATCAAATGCCTTCAATGAAAAAGACTAAAGATCTAAAGATCTCTCCGTCCAGGACAAGAGGCTGACATTTCACATGTCTGTTGTTATTTTCACTTTTATCATTTCTGACTAATATTTTAATATATTGGAGAGGGTGGGAGCTTATTAACCTTTTGCCAGTAAAACGGTGCGCTAACATGAATAAGGGCAGACAGTGGAGACAGGCCACTATATCGAGCATATACAGTGTATACTGTCCACACACACACACACACATTATATATATATATATATATATATAAATCGAAGCAAGATGCGTGTAAATGTGTGTGTGTATATATATATATATATATATATATATATATATATATATATATATATATACACACATTTACACGCACCTGTGCAATAACTGTGTTGTTGCTGTTCTGTGTTTTTTGTCCAGTAGGGGGCACTGCAGCTGCCAATACAGATTGCTTTGCAGCCTCCTGCTCTGACTCCAGATCCATCAGTGCTGGGGAATCCAGCCTCTGCCTCTTAACAAGAGCTGAGAGGGGCACAGGAGGGAGAGGGGAGAGGGGAGAGAGAAGGGAGAATGGGTTTAATTCTTTCAAATTTTAAACCAATATTCAAATATTCTTTAATTCTGATTTAGCAGGGAAACAAAAAGCATACTGTGGACCATGTTACAGTAAATAAAGCTGTCAGGAGTCAAATAAACCTGGTTGGTAGGCAGCACAAACACACAGGGGTCGAGCTCTCCACAGAGAAACGAGTGAAGAAACAGCTGCTTGGGTTTGTGTGGATTGCTGTTCTCCACACGGTGGAGTCTGTGCAGTCTCCTGAAGTCTCTCTGTCTCGCTCCTCAAACCGTGCTGGCACGGTGGAGGCCGTGCAGTCTCCTGAAGTCTCTCTGTCTCGCTCCTCAAACCGTGCTGGCACGGTGGAGTCCGTGCAGTCTCCTGAAGTCTCTCTGTCTCGCTCCTCAAACCGTGCTGGCACGGTGGAGTCCGTGCAGTCTCCTGAAGTCTCTCTGTCTCGCTCCTCAAACCGTGCTGGCACGGTGGAGGCCGTGCAGTCTCCTGGTCTCTCTTTCTCGCTCCTCAAACCGTGTTGGCACGGTGGAGGATGCATTAGAGCAGGGCTTCCCAATCCTGGTCCTGGGGACCCCTGTGTCTGCTGGCTTTCATTCCAACTGAGTTCTTAATTACTTAATTGAACCCTTAATTGAACTAATAATGTGCTTAATCAGACCTTTTTAATTGTTTTCAGCTTTTAAACAGTTGGAGATTTCAAGTTAATGATACAATTTTAAAAGGCATTTTTTCAGGATCAGAGAACAATTAAAAAGGTCTAATTAAGCACATTATTATTACAATTAAGGGTTTACTTAATAAGCAGAAGGTCATGTTTTTTGTGACTCCCTTGTTTTAGTTGTCCTCTGGTAATTACAGAAGACATTAATATGATAAGTTGTATCAGGTGTGTAGGCTATTAAGAATTTTTTTTTTTCGTATAAAGCAGGGGTGTCAAACTCAGTTCCTGGAGGGCCGCAGTGTCTCCTGGCTTTCGTTCCACTCGCGCGCTTAAATAATTAGATGAATTATGTTAATTGAGAGCTTAAGTTGGAATGAAAACCAGAAGTCCCTGCGGCCCTCGAGGACTGGAGTTTGACACCCCTGGTATAAAGACAGATATGTCAAAACAGAGAGAGAGCGAGAGATCTATATTATTTATTCACAACAAATACAGAAGAACTTTTTTTGCAAGATATCGCTTTCCAAAGGCAGCTCTAATGGCTCTGTGCGAGATGCTGGCTCCCAGGTCACAAAGAGCCAACATAAAAAGAATCGGAGGGTGAGGTGGGGAAGAAGCTTGTTACTGTACACTGAGGCTAATCAAGCATGGAATAAAACCTGGAATGGGTGAAACTGCTACTAATAGAAACCTTATTTCTGTCTCCGATGTGCATTATATATTTCAGGCCTCATTCATGCATTGTTTTTCCTTGGCATCTTTTTAATATGGCTTCTTCTAAATTCTGTTATACATGAACGAATACAAGTGTTTTTGGCACTGAACAGTTTAAACAATCCAGTGTCTGTCCCTGCGCTTGCAGTTACTATCTGCAGCCTGTGCTTTCAGTACCGTTACGGTTTTATTCCTAAGCTACAAGGCCCTACATGGTCTTGATCCTGCTCATACTGCAGAGCTGCTCTTTCAGTGTGTCCCTAGTCCTGCCCTGCGGTCCTCCACATCCCTTATTACTGATGGAGCGCAGAGTTACACTCTACTCTTCTCAAACTGCGCACCGCAACTCTGGAACCCAATCCCAAAAGGAGCTCGGATTCTGTTCAATCCTTCAAAACTAGCTTGAAGACGTATTTCCACAGTTTGGCCTTTGCAGCTGCCTAGGTCTGTCTGTCATGTTCTTCGTGTAGTTTTGTACTCAGTACGCAGAGTGCTTCGAGGAGGTGTGGCTCACAGAAGTGGAAGTTTATTGTTGCTGTACCTGGACTGTCCTCCTCCTGTGATGAAGCAGCAGAGCATGGCTGCAGCGTTTCCTTCAGCTCCACTGGGGACTCGACCCTCCACACCTGCCAGCGAGACACACACACTTCAGCTACACGATGATCAGGGCGGGACAGAATAAATTGATGTTCTAAATTTTACAATCATTTATGTAAAAAGCTAAAATTATTTAAGTCAAGCAGACAAACATGTTAGTGCCTTCATCAGTGTTACTGAAACTAAAAGAAACCGAGTCAAGCATTTCAACTTGTGCTTTCATCAGCATGCTCGAGTGGGAAAACAATTATAAACTAAGAAAGTCAAGCAGACAGACACTGTTGACCAAGATAAGAACATAAGAAAGTTTACAAACGAGAGGAGGCCATTCAGTCCATCTTGCTCGTTTGGTTGTTAGTAGCTTATTGATCCCAGAATCTCATCAAGCAGCTTCTTGAAGGATCCCAGGGTGTCAGCTTCAACAACATTACTGGGGAGTTGGTTCCACTACCCTCAAAGAGATGCAGATGCAGACATTGTCACACACACACCGGGTCACACACTGCAGTCTCCGCAGCACTCACCTGAGCACCTGAGGGTCTGTTCATGGTCTTGCGAGCTCGATGTACTTTGTGAGGGGGCGGGGGGGTGTCTGCGGCCCCCTCTCCTGCCCCCCCCGTACCTGGCAAGCTCAGCAGCCTCATTGCCAGGCCCTGAGCAGAGGCGGGGGGCTTTCCTGTACCTGTCAAGGACATCTTGGCTCTGCTGGTCAGCACAGCCCCGACACTGCCAGGTTTGGAGAGGGGGGAGCAGGGGGGGAGTGTCTTCGCAGCGTGGCCTGAGTGGCAGGAGGGGTTACAGATTAGGCTTGCATGGCAGTTTGTTATTTCAATGATGTAAACCATACTTATTAAAGTAAGCTAGTAGTTTCAAGGTACCAGAAACTGTACAACAAATACAAACCTTGTACCACTGAAATGTTATCGATGCTTTTCTAAGAAGGGATTCACCTCTTCAGGGATCATTTCAAAATGTAAAAATCGGACAATGAATTGTTATTGTTATTTTACATTTCCCTCTTCACTCTATTAAGGTGTTTGCAATCATTCAGAGTGGTTCTGGTTCTGATATGGAGTGGCTATCATTTCCTCTCTAAATCTGCCTTTCCCTGGCTTTGAGCTTGTCTGGAGAATCCTAACTGCCAGGCACTGAACTGCCTTTCTTATTCAATTCAAATTGTGATGTGATATGTGACCTTTTATTATTATTATTATTATTACTCTTGTTTGGAATCACAGTGTGTCATTTCATTTTTATTCATCATTGGTGTTGATTGGGTTAATTTACATTTCCAAGTGAAACAAGGGAAAACCTCTGCTTGGGTTTGTGAGGATTACTGCTCTTCGTAGATCTGCAGAGAACAGCGATCCACACAAACCCAAGCAGCTGTTTCTTCACTTGCTTCAGTTGCAATGGTAAATTAGCCCAATCAACACCACTGACCCTTGCCTGGTAGAGCTCAGTCTGAATAATGGGTTCATGCAGCTCTAGCTAATGTGCATCCTTGCTAAAGAGCATGTTGCATACCTGGCATTCCCTTGCTTGCAGTTCCAGCAGTGGCAGCACTAGGGGGTGCTGTGATGGCAGTTTTATCTGGTTTCTCAGTTATCTCCTCCTCTCTGTCGTCTTTTCCTCCTTCTCCGGTGCCACTGTCACACTCCCTTTCTCCTCCTTCTTCGTCTTTTTCTTTCTCTTGCTCCGCTGGCTGTGAAATCAGCGCACCCATCCGCTCTGTCTCCTTGGTAACCGTTGTCAAGCTCGCGCTTGCTTCACCTGGCGGGGGGGGGGGGGGGGTATGGTAAATGCAGTTCATATCAGAGTGTCTCCATCATGCAAAAGAGGGGTCATCTGATAAATGGTTTTCCAGATACAGGCAAAAAATGTATGAAGGACGGATGAACGCTCAATAGCCAAACAATGTTAACACTAACACTAATGACTAAAGCTAAGGTTTACAATTTTAGAAAAGCAAACTCTGAAGGTATGAAATAGAGACTAACAGAAGTAGATTGGAGTAAAATAGAGAAAACATCCACAGAAAAAGGATGGCTGATTGCATCCCAAAAGTAGACAAATCTAAATCTAAAACAGAATGGCCAAAATGGTTTAATAGATCAATTAAAAAAAATATTCAGCGAAAAAAGGCACTTTACAGAGCGTGACCAAAAGAGGGAAAGTCAAAAAGGAAGTTAGAAAGGCCAAGAGAGAGATAGAAATCAATATTGCTAAGGGGGCTAAAACCAATTCCAAAATGTTTTTCCAATATAATAACAGCAAGAGAACATTCAAAGAGGAGGTTAAATGTCTAAGAGACACAAATGGCAAAATCATAGATGAAGAAAAAAAATAGCAAATATTTTAAATGATTACTTTTCACAGGTTTTTACAAAGGAGGACACGGACAGCATGCCCCACATGTCGACCTGTTCCTATCCAATTTTAAATAACTTTAGCATAACAGAGGCAGAAGTGTTAAAGGGACTAGGAGCTCTTAAAATAAACAAATCCCCTGGGCCGGATGAGATCCTCCCAGTAGTACTCAAAGAAATGAAAGAAGTTATTTACAAACCGCTAACCAAGATCATGCAACAGTCTCTTGACACAGGGGTTGTACCGACAGACTGGAAAATAGCAAATGTAATACCGATCCACAAAAAGGGAGACAAAACCGAACCAGGTAACTACAGACCAATAAGCCTGACTTCTATTTTATGTAAACTTATGAAAACTATAATAATATCCAAAATGGAAAATTACCTATATGGTAACAATATCCTGGGAGACAGTCAGCATGGTTTTAGGAAAAGGAGATCGTGTCTAACTAACCTGCTTAATTTTTTTGAGAATGCAACATCGACAATGTATAATTGCAAAGCACACGACATGGTTTATTTAGATTTCCAGAACGCTTTTGACAAAGTCCCGCATAAAAGATGAATTCTCAAACTGAACGCAGTAGGAATTCAAGGAAATGCATGCACATGGATTAGGGAGTGGTTAACATGTAGAAAACAGAAAGTACTGATTAGAGGAGAAACCTCAAAATGGAGCGAGGTAACCAGTGGAGTACCACAGGGATCAGTATTAGATCCTCTGCTATTCCTAATCTACATTAATGATTTAGATTCTGGTATAGTAAGCAAACTTGTTAAATTTGCAGACGACACAAAAATAGGAGGAGTGGCAAACACTGTTGAAGCAGCAAAGGTCATTCAAAATGATTAAGACAGCAATCAGAACTGGGCAGACACATGGCAAATGACATTTAATAGAGAAAAGTGTAAGGTACTGCATGCAGGCAATACAAATGTGCATTATATGGATCAAACTGCTATGCAATGGGAGTCTTATTTCCAGCCCTCCTGTATACCATTTGCAACAGATTTCATCACCAGAGGTGGATAACACAATTACAACATTCAGAAAGACTTCTAATGGAAACGTCTGACACTACTTATATGGCTGGATTCACAGTCCCCGATTAGCACCTATATTAGGGTCGGTCTCTCTCTCTCTCTCTCTCTCTCTCTGAAGTGCAGTGATTCACTGTGCATCAGGGGATAGAGAGACCTGACCAGGAGCACTAGCTGCTGCAGACAGCAGTGATTCACTGTAGAGTCCTGCATCGGGTAGGGTGCCCACGGGTCGGAATGTTGACTTTTTCACGGTTTGCGGTTCGGGTGCGGGTAAAAAAAAAAAAAAATGTAAATTTTAGGTCTGAATTTGAATCACGAATGAAAATAATAAACATGTGACTGGATTCGTCATTATGTTTTTGTGAACGACAGCCAGAAACCTGGTGCATCATCTCTGTGAAAGCACAGGTGTAGCTCCCTTTCAACTGGTGGCACGAAAGATATAGACAGGACAGGTATTTTACTAGAGATAGAGGCTGTGTGGTCCAGTGGTTAAAGAAATGGGCTTATAACCAGGAGGTCCCCAGTTCAAATCCCACCTCAGCCACTGACTCATTGTGTGACCCAGAGCAAGTCACTTAACCTCCTTGTGCTCCGTGAGATGTAATTGTAAGTGACTCTGTAGCTGATGCATAGTTCACACACCCTAGTCTCTGTAAGTCGCCTTGGATAAAGGCGTCTGCTAAATAAACAAATACTAATATCCAGACCACTAGAGAAAGCTACCACGCTGTAAAGCCTATTGTATGAACTCAATCTGTGGAGAATGGTAGAGATATCTGTGTGTGAATGTGAGAGCGTGGGAGAGTCAGTCGACGCAGGCAGTAGGTAAAGGACAATTTGATTCACTAGCTGCTGGAGATATGTGAATGATGTGATTCACTAGCTGCTGGAGATACGTGAATGATGTGATTCACTAGCTGCTGGAGATATGTGAATGATGTGATTCACTAGCTGCTGGAGATATGTGAATGATGTGATTCACTACCTGCTGGAGATATGTGAATGATGTGATTCACTAGCTGCTGGAGATATGTGAATGATGTGATTCACTACCTGCTGGAGATATGTGAATGGTGAGATTTAAATTTGGTACAAATGCATTACATCCATATTTCAGTTGGGTCTTAACAAAACTAATAACAGTAACTGAAGCAAAATAAATAAATAGTTCTCTACTCTTTCTCCACCATGCTCATCCACTCATATATAGTTTCAATTGTGCAGTTTTGAAAGCATGCTATCTGGCTCTGCATATAACGCTTTATATTGGGTGGCATAAATTAATTAAATAGACATGCAATTGCATATTAATGTTAAATTAATATTGAATAAATATGCAATAGCTGGTTTCTTGCTAAATGTTAACCAAATGTCAATTGAAAATGTAATTGCAGATCACGTCCATTTCTATTATGTTTTGTTACCCTTGAAAATATGTAATAATCTCCCATTGTTTACATGTTTTTAATTGAAAATACAGTTAATCTGACTTAAATGTTAATGGAAAGTAATTGGAATAATTGAATGTAAATTTAATATCAATTGCATATCTATTAAATATTATATTAACATGCAATTGCATATCTATTTAATACTAAATGTATGGCATGCAATACAAAGCGGTCCCTGTTTGCCAGCCCTGCTTTTAGACTGCACTGCACTGCCTGGGGCATTTCCTCTGAAGGTGACATTCTCCCCACTGCTTCACTGGCTTCTTTAACCAATCAGCTGCTTCCTCTATTGACTGACATGCTTTCAACCAGTAGCATGCTTCGACCCAGAAGAACATGCTGGGGTGAGATGACCAAGGAAGTAAAGCAAGGTAACTGAACTTTCTTTGACCTCGTGTAGTACCTGATGATTTCAAATGAAAACATGTGTTTGCTAACTGGCCTCTTTCAAAACTGCCCATTTCAGACCCATGTAACCAGTGGAAGGGAAAAATGGGTAGGATTTATTTGTGTTAGCTACAAATACCTTTAAAATCACTTGATTTTACATCCAAAACATGAGCGCACCGCGCATGGTACCATGATGCAGATCGTATCGGGACCTGCATATTGAGAGCTGGATCGGATTGTGCTGTGAGTGTCTCGTTCCACCCCTAGAGGGCACTGTATGTGTAGCACTTACCGTTCTCTGATTGGTCCGCTGTGTTTCTCTCAGACCCAAAGGACACACCCTCTTCCTCAGCCTGTGCATCTGGTTTAGTCTCCCCCTGTTCAAAAAACAAGTATGCATGTTTTTTGCCTGAGTGTTTAAGTTTGTAACATTGTGGAAATGCATGTTCTTATACAGCAGTGCCATAAATTTAAAATACAGTTGGAGACATAGAAAATGACTTGCACCTTCCTACTAACTATATACGTGTGATCATCAGTAACGTAAACAATACACTATAACCCAACATGTTTTTGTATTTTAATCCTATACAGCAGCACACGGATGCTACTACAATATCCTGTATCAATTCACACAAGACGTTTAAAACTACTCATTGTTAAAATGCACGTCTATGCCCAGCCGACACACGTGTAGCTGCTTCAGTACAAATCGGACAGTACGGTCTGCTGTCAAAATGTAAACACAAGTACTTATCGTCGTACCGATTCAACGTGCACGTCTAACTATACAATTGCTTTAAACCAGTTAAACAGAAAATTAAGGAGCTGCAATATTGACTTTTTTTTGTATCGGCTTTACATGTCGTTCATGATTAATATAACCGAACACATAACAATGCAAAATATTCCGGTATACCGACGTGGTAAAATAGATGTGCTTTCTTACGTATAACCAGACCTTTTATTTAGATACTATGCGTATTCATCAATAAGAGAATTCATTAAAAAAACATATGTATTTATTTTAAAAATATACAAATATAACGTTTTATTTATTTTTACCTTTAGCAGATTCTGCTGTAGAGCAGCCATGGCGCGTCTACGAGGCTGCTAACGCTAAGAGCGTCACTCCAGCCTGACCCCGCCCTCTGTCGTGCGTGCCCCGCCCCCTCTCTCATTCAACCCAACGGAATCGTATTTTAGGTCCCTCCCGTCACGCTGTGCGTCACCGCCCTTTCCTATTTTCCCCTTTCCCGGGTGTCTCACAAACCACGCCCTTTCTCATAGCGCGCCCGCATCTTCTCTTATCTGACCCCGCCTCGCAACGCTGCTCTGCAAAGTACTGGCAGACTGGTGACGTATGGCTGAGGTAGTCGATACATTTCGATAAGGTGAAGCCATCCTCGTTGCCATAATGGGTAGGGGCAAGTAGCCTGTGTCCTCTCGTGATGGTTTGAAGTGCAGGCGGACAGACTGGGTGCGTTCACGGAGATCATTCTGCGCAGGTTCTGTGCAGAATCTGACCAATTTAGCCAATGGGTGCGTTCACGGAGATCATTCTTAGAAGATCATTGGCTAAATTGGTCAGATTCTGCCTCCATCAACGCACCCATATGTCCAATACTCCAGGAGGCTGTTTCCGAAGCAACTTTACCGAAACAGCCTCGTAAGGCGGTTGTAAGTGCAGCCTTTGCAAACTGCAGTGTTTCCCGAATACCAGCGTAACTCCAGTCGCTCTTGAACTACTGCTTGAGTTCACGATGGCGTGAGACTCGACCTGTCCGTGAATGCTGTGTCGTGCACTGTGGGGACGCAAACGACAGAACTTAGCAAGGGCTGCTGTGCGGGGCAGTTGCTCAGACACGCCAGCAGCACCAGTGCAGAAGTCCTCGGAGTCGGCTCCTGCAATATTAAACGTTCAATAAATCCTGCCATTGCTTGCGAACCTCTTTGCCTCGCGGAGGACCATGTGTTTGAACCACTTTCATTGCAATTTCTTTCCACTTCTTTTTTGTTTGTTTGGTCACGTTATTTATTAGTTTACAGAATAATATATCCTTGTTTATTTCTACTTAATAGTTTTACCTACTTTGGGGTAAATTTGTTTTCCCTGCATTAATCAACCAGCGGTGTATTTTTCGTTTGATTTACTAGAAAACTTGCTACTTCATAAATTGGGTTCAAATGTGTTTCCCAACAAAGCCCTGAAGAAGCTCTTCAAAGCTTAACGATGCACGCGAACATCACGAACAAGCTTCACCAGCGGCGGAGGAAGCAGAAGATGAGCCCCGCTCAGGACCTTATTGTGCCCCATTGTAGTCAATGCAATGCCTAATATGAGTTCCACAGCAAGAAACACGGTGTTTTTAGTGCTTATTTTGCCACGTTATGTTGAACTCCTGGTAAAGTCAAACTCAACAGCTTGTCTCAGGTTTTGCCCTTTCTGTTTGTGGTAATATTAAAAGGATGACCCTTAAATTCCACATGTAGCTCTGGAACCTGACCACCAGGTGGTGCCAAAAACAAGCAGCATTCTGTTTTTATTATTTGTATTAGTTTTCCATAGAAGTGTATACATTCATCGCATGATATACAAAGTGCACAAGAAGGGAGAATTCAAAATAAAAGATACAGGCATGTAGCAATATATTCAGATGCAATCATAAGATGTACAAAGCAAAACCAAATCCTATATATATATATATATATATATATATATATATATATATATATATATATATATATATATATATAAAATAAAAACTATAAAAACGAATCAAACAAATGCTTCCAGTGTTTTTTTTTTCTTTTTTTAAACAATGCTGTATTTTGATAGTTTTTATATTTATGGGTGTGGCATTATGAAATACAAAATATTTATTAAAAAAGCACAGCGAAGAAAAATGTGCATTTGTGACTTTTCTGAATGATAATCATCCGATTGTGAAGCTGAGCCCTAAACTGTAGGTAGGGTTCATTTATAAAAAAAAATAAAGAAAGAAATAAAAATTAAATTAAATGCTAGATACTTTGAAAAAGACTACTTAAAACTTTGTAGTTGAATTGTAGTTTCTTCCAGAATGTATAATTTGGGAGAGAATGTTTTGAATGTGCTATGGCCCCCTGAAAGTTATGACATTATTTTGTCAGCTACGAACGCTTTGAGAACTCTCAATGAGACCCGTTTGGACAGCTTTGATATACATGTTCCCGGGTTCTCCAGCGGTGGTGGGTGTATACAGCTTCTCGGGTTCGTATTCTTTTCACTCAGACGGGTTTCCCGTTGAGTTGGTGATACGTAGACACGCCAACAACGTTGGTCTCCATGACAGCACGTAGCCCCCAGTCGTTTTGTCCGTCGCGAATTAAAGGGGAATGTTGTTCTAGGGTGCGGCAGGATGTCCTATGTTAGAACTGGAACGGAGGGTTCTGTGTAATTGAGTTATTGAGTAATTAGACTCACGCATAAGTGAATTGGTTTGTACCATGGGCTGTGCACGATCCGAAGGACGGATGACACTATTCGGTGTATAAAGTTCTACTGTTGGCCTAATGGTTTTTTATAGTGCTGTTCGAACTGCATTTCACAGATTGTGTAAAGGAAATAAATACTACAGGACTGCCCAAATCATAAATTGCAAGTGTATTCAAAAGAAAAAAAAATTACAATATTTAAAATGACAACTGAACACACACACACACACACAAACTGACACACACACACACACACACACACACACACACACACACAAACACACACACACACACACACACACACACACACACACACACACACACACACAGCACACACACAGCACACACACGTATAACATGCCTTCAAGGGAAAGTGTGTTTGAAAACAAACACTGGAGGTGCTTATAAGCTTCTTATGCCATGGCAACTCCACTCACTCATTTCTATTGTGCTCCTGTGTTTGTGATGTCATTTACTACAGAGATACCGATGTGACAATCTATTGCTTTCTATTGAACCCTTCGGGCATCGTGGTATTGAGGGTATTTATCCCTTTGTTTGACTTTATCCTTCTGTATTGTACATGATCTCATTTTATTTCTTCTAAAACTATAAACTGTAGGTCATTCATGTTTTGTTCATTTTGATGAAGTGTAACTATTGGTTCATTTACTTTTTATTTCTTCTGTTTCATCGGTGGTTCTCTATTCTTTTATATAATGTTGTACCCGACTCCCCTACATATTTTATGTTGTTACATTTCTGGCAAAATCTACCATAACAAGCTTGCTAGTTTGCATGAAGAGTTTCTTATGACTGAATATCTGTTTCCTCTATTTGTGATTTCACTTTGATCTTTATAAATATATATATGTGCCTAGTTTACATGTTCTCTTACAGGTTAAGTCCTTTAATGTGTCAGTGATGTTTACTGTGGACCAAAATGTCAACTAAATTAACATCCCTTCTAAAAGCCACTACTGGTGCATTTGGAAAAATTAGTTTCATTCTTTCTGAATTATGAAGTATATGTAAATGCTCCTAAAGTATTTCTGAAACAATATGCATCTAAATGGTATTCTTTCAGCCTTCTTTTCTCTTGTCTTATACTCAATGGTTCATTTCTATTGAGTTTGTCAAACTGGTTTAATTTAATTCCCTCTCAAATATCTGTTCTTATATCCACTTTTTTTAAGATTTATTTTTAAACCCTTTCCCTGGTTTTTATAGTCATTTTCATCAAAACAGATCATTGTTATCCTTATACCCAGTTCTTTAGGAATGTTATTTTGATATATATATATATATATATATATATATATATATATATATATATATATATATATATATATATATATATATGATATGTAGATTACATATGTAGCTACTGATGCATCAGTAGGTTGCAGTAAAGATCTGTGTACTGTTAATAGATTCTTGGTCAAGTTTAACCAAGGAATCGAAGAATTCAATTTCAGATTTTGCCACCGTAGATTCATTGCAACGTTTTTTTTTTTTGTCATTTTTGTACACTGCAGTTATACCTTTTCAAAACTCTCTCACTCTCTGTATATATTGGTCGCCGTCAGAAAACCACTGCAACCTTCCCCTTTAAGCTTGTTTTGTGTTCGTTGCTTGTGCGGAGGAGAGCTGAGAGAGAGGTTCGCTCTCCTCGCGGGATCGAGAACAAAACCAGAACAAAGAACTGAAACACAAACTGGGAAGGGCGACCCGAGGAGAGAGAGACAGAGAGACAGAGAAACGAGGCGACACGAAAGCACTGTAATCAACACCGCCAAACAATCAAACTGAAGCACTCATTTCATGAATTAATGCACTGCCTAACAGAGGGATAAGCCACGGGCTGAACCGTGCCGGGCTGTTGGGTTTTATTAACAGAATAGCGAGGCTGGCCCGAGGTCTTTACTGGAGGACACGGACTGAGAGGCTGCGGTAGGTACAGACCATGACATCATCACAGTAGCGCTCCGCCAGCACCTGCTTTATATTGAGTGCATAGTCGAGATTTCACTCCAGAATGTGCGGGGAGCAAAACAGATTCACAGCTACTGAAACGTGGCAACAGCTTTTTTTGGTGATGGCTACATTTTTGCGTTGTCTTTTTCGTACGAAACGTTTCCTCTGCACCTCCACACACGAGACGGGTATCGCTGCAGACCGCAACCTCATCCAGCGCAGCTCATCGAGGACAGCGCTCTCGTGGTCATGCGTGCGCGGCTGTTGATTACGTCATGCTCCATCGGTACAGCACGATCACATGTTGAGGTTAATCACTTTGTTTTGCGTTTGGATCATTCGCAGTGCTACTGAGGAACACCATTATTAACAAACTCACAGATATTGTTAAGTAATTAAAGTGATCTGACGTGCGGTTTTGACGGGACAGTGCCACTTTTGGAACACTGGTCCCAGTGTCCCCAGAGCCTTTCTTGGGACGCAAAAGTTTTTTTCCCCGGAGTTATCACGTTGTATTGTATTGTATTTTCATGCCGGTTTCATGAAGTTTTTCAGTTCCAATCAGTAATATGTTTTTCAATACCAATCAATGATAAAAAGAAAGCCTGTCCTGTCAATTTGAAAACATCTCTGTGTATTTTACATAGACTAATGCTTATATCAAGGAGGATTAAATAGTATTTCTTTCGTAGGTAACGAAGTGACAGCATTTCATTTGATCAGAAAAGGAATATGATTTAATCTTATTACAGCTGGATCCATGTCTCTCAAAAAAACTCCAGCCAAGATTAGCAAAGAAATTAGCCTTGGTGAAATGCGTAGTTATCGAATTCAGATTGTCAGAAGATGCTTTCTCATGCTCATTGATTATACCGAAAAACTGCGTAATTGAAAATAACGGAATAGGCAGGACATTTCAATGAACACGTTTTGAACAGGCTCCTTTCCGTTTTAAGTGATACCTGTCAGCTTACAGCATGTTGAAGGGGTTGGTTTGGAAATACTATTCAGAGAAGCTCAAAGGGTTTGCCTACGTGGATTACTGTGTACCAGACTTAACAACTACTTCACAAGGACATTCCCATCTGTGCAATCAGGGCAGCTTCTAAACAAAACTCAGAGAAGCTGATTATCAGTGAAAAGGCAGGGAAGCTTCTGGGTGATGCCGTGCCTTCATTTATTGCAAACAGTCAAAAGATATTTAACCCATTTCATCACCTTTAGGCTTCCCACAACATCATATAAAATGCATGTCTTGTTTAATAGTAGAAAGTGGGTGAAAACAATTGTTTCCTAGTGTTAATCACGGTACACTAATGATCCAAGCAGAAACTGCAATAGGAAAAAAATATACAGAACAAATGCCATGCCATATTAAATGTAGTAATACATAGAAATATTGAGATACTGTAAAGCCTAAATATTTGTGACCGAGATATTTGGCTAATCACACTCATAAAACCTATTTTGCTCCAGAAATGTTGGCGACCTGTTGCAATATACGAGCTATATATTTATCATACGTGAAAAACACATAATAAAAGGCTTGCAAATATTCATGGCTTTACAGTATACATACAGGAAGGGCCTGGTTTGCAGACTGGACTGGAGGATAGTATAGAGATAGATAAAAAGAGAGAGAGACGTCTTGAAAGAGAGAGGAGAAGATGCAGTTTCTTAGGCAGAAAAGGGACTAGATTTGCTGCACTAGTCAGCAATAAAATAGATTTTTTTGTAAATGGAGAATCTCTGAATTTGATTTTATTGAATTGCTACTGTGTAATAAATATACTTGTTGTGTAGAAGTGAAATTATAAAGACTAAGATCATTTATTCATTCACAAAAGCCTGGTTTTATCCAGGCAGGTTTGCATGGCGGATGTATAAAACACACACTTGTGTATATATCTGATCCTATTCATTGTACTATATTTTTATTTAATTATTTTTGTTTTTTCTTCATCAGTCAAAAGGTAAGCAGCAGCAACTGTCTGTAAATGACAGGAAATAATAACATGATCACTGGAGTGCTTTAAAATCCATTCTCTCACTAACCTTAATAACATGATCACTGGAGTGTTTTAAAATCCATTCTCTTACCTCTTATTAACTTTAATAACATTTCCGCTGCCCCCCATTTTTTTTTTTACTGTAAAGAGATTCAGTATTTCAAATGTAAGCTATCCATTTTTTTTAATATTGTTTTTATTAGTGTCCTGCCTGCAACTTTGCATAGCTTTACATTCTCTCTCTCTCTCTCTCTCTCTCTCTCTCTCTCTCTCTCTCTCTCTCACAGGGTATTAATGTAATACTTGTTTTGATAATAATAAGGTTAATTATAAGAGAAAGTGTCTTCAGTATTAATTGCAATGATGGCTCTGCTGCCCTCTGGTGGCCCGACTGAGATACTGCGCTTCCAGCTGCCCGGCCATGGAGCCGCCACTCTGCGGAACACGAACCAGCTGCGCTCCGACCAGCGCTTCTGTGACATCACCATCGTCGCCAACGACAACCTCAAGTTCCGGGGTCACAGGGTCATCTTAGCCGCCTGCTCCCCCTTTCTCCGAGACCAGTTCCTGCTGAACCCCTCCTCGGAGCTGCAGGTACACTGTTTGAAATGAAGGCCATTCTAAACAGCCTCTCCCATAACCATCCTCAGTGGTGCAGGAGTGGCTTGCGATGGCTAGCAGTGTTGATCACACTGGCCTCGCTCAGTGACAGTCCCCATCTGCTCCTTTTGATGGCAATGTATCAGTCCTCTCCAATATCAAGGAAACCCATTTATTCAGTATTAAAGGTAGAATAGGCAGGTTGTAGAAAAATAAACAAGTCTCCCACGTATCGTTCATCTTGCATGGTTTTCAATTCTTGTTTTGTTTCTGTTTTTGATCAGAACTTATTTTTCAAAAGCTTGAGCTCAGCAAGAATCATAGCAATATGTTCTCTACTAAAGACCTCTCTCCCCTCTCCTCTCTCCTCTCTCTCCTCTCCCCTCTCCCCTCCCCTATCCCCTCTCCTCTCTCTCTTCTCCTCTCCCCTCTCCCCTCTCCCCTCCCCTCTCCTCTCCTCTCCCCTCTCCTCCCCTCTACTCTCTCCTCCTCTCTCTCCTCTCCCCTCTCCTCCCCTCCCTTCTCCCCTCCCCTCTCCCCTCTCCTCTCCTCTCCCCTCTCCTCTCTCTGTCCTCTCTCCTCTCCTCCCCTCTACTCTCTCCTCCCCTCTACTCTCTCCTCCCCTATCCCCTCTCCTCTCTCTCCTCTCCCCTCTCCTCCCCTCCCCTCTCCCCTCTCCTCTCTCTCCTCTCCCCTCTCCTCCCCTCCCCTCTCCCCTCTCCTTCTCCCCTCTACTCTCTCCTCCCCTCTCCTCTCTCCTCTCCTCCCCTCTCTCTCCTCTCCTCTCTCCTCTCCTATCCCCTCTCCTTTCTCTCCTCCCCTCTCCCCCAGGTGTCTCTCCTGCACAGCTCACGCATCGTGGCTGACCTGCTGCTCTCCTGCTACACGGGGCTCCTGGAGTTCGGGGTGCGTGACATTGTCAACTACCTGACAGCAGCGAGTTACCTGCAGATGGAGCATGTGGTAGAGAAGTGCCGCGCCGCTCTCACACAGTTCATCGAGCCGCAGATACACAGCCTGCATGAGGGGGCTCCTGGGGCGAGCGCAGGGTCGAAGGGCAAGGCAGGGGCGGGAGGAGGTAACCCGGGCAACAGGAAAGGGGCGGGGCTGACCAAGCAACAGAAACACCCGGTGCAGGCACTGTCCCACTCACACCAGTCAAACCAGTCCCAGCCCAGTCCGTTCCAGCTCCTGCAGCACAGTCACCAGCATACCCGCTACCAGCACACTACTGGACAGGCTGAGAACCCAGAGGAGCTGAAGGTATTGGGAATGGGGAGGCTGACCCTGGGAATGAGGAGGGTGACTCTGGGAATGAGAGGGGTGGCTCTGAGAATGAGGAGGATGACTCTGGGAATGGGGGGGTGACTCTGGGAATGGGGGGAGGGTGACTCTGGGAATGAGAGGGGTGGCTCTGAGAATGGGGAGGCTGACTCTGGGAATGGGGAGGCTGACTCTGGGAATGGGGGGAGGGTGACTCTGGGAATGGGGGGAGGGTGACTCTGGGAATGAGAGGGGTGGCTCTGAGAATGAGGAGGATGACTCTGGGAATGGGGGGGTGACTCTGGGAATGGGGGAGGGTGACTCTGGGAATGAGAGGGGTGGCTCTGAGAATGGGGAGGCTGACTCTGGGAATGGGGAGGCTGACTCTGGGAATGGGGGGAGGGTGACTCTGGGAATGGGGGGAGGGTGACTCTGGGAATGAGAGGGGTGGCTCTGAGAATGGGGAGGCTGACTGGGAATGAGGAGGATGACTTTGGGAATGAAGAGTCTGACTCTGGGAATGGGGTGGGTGACTCTGGGAATGGGGAGGCTGACCCTGGGAATGGTTATACTGTACGTTTGAAGTAATTAAAAGTCAACAATAATCCGCACACTGCTATTTGAAGAGTGGCAATAAAAAACCACTACAAAATTATGCAAAGAACTTTATTTGTAGAACAGGCAAAAGTTGTGTTTTTATTGCCACTCTTCAAATAGCAGTGTGAGGATTATTGTGGACTTTTAATTACTTCATGCATTTGGAGATCTACGCACCTGGTTTTGTTTGTTTGTTTGGATTTCGCTTTTAAGGCGCAGTAAGGACTTCATCTAAAATTATACTGTACGTTTACCATAGTTTACCATGGTTTGTTTTTTAATATACGTTACCATAGCTCTCTGTGCTTGTCTCTCCGTTCCGCAGGTCAAAGTGGAGGAATTCCCTGAAGATTGCGCGGACGACTTTGAAGATGAGTATGAGGAGCTGTCCGACGTGTGCATCGTGGAGGATGGAGGGAGCATGGGGGGATGGATGGGGAGGGAGAGAGAAAGGGAGGAGGGGGTGGAGGCCGAGGGAGGAGGCAGTGAAATCCTAAACAAGGAGGAGGAAGAGGAGGAGGATAACAAAGAGACACTGATGACAACAAATGAAGCCCAGACGACATCGACAACAACAGCCAGGAGCAGCGGCAGCCCCAAGACGAGGGGCAGGAAGCCGACGCTGTGGGATTACAGGCGCCAGCAGCAGGGCATTCTGGGAAGGGAAGGGACGCCTATCCAGGAAGGAGACGGGGTTCACTCCACGGGAGAGGGGCTGGGAGGCGGAGGTGGGGAGGAGGAAGAGGGAGGAGGGGAGTCGAGTCTGGGAGAGGAAAGGGAGGAAGAGAGGGGCTTCAAATCCTATTACCAACCCCTACAGGAGCATCACCTCGGGGAAGGACATGGCCTGGCAGAGGTGGAGGAGGAGGGCTGTGTAGGTTTGGAGTGCCCGGAGGATGCTGCCCGTAGAGTGGGCTCCACCTCTTCCAGCTACGAGGGATCCTCCTCCTTCTCCGTGGAAATGGCCCAGAGGGATTTCCTAGCCCCGCATTGCGGGCTGTTCCCACCCCAGCAGCAGCCCCCCGTCTCGCTGGGCTCTTCGGGGGTCAAAACCATCAAGTGCAGCCGGTGTGAGGAGTTCTTCCAGAGCGTGGAGAGGCTGGTGACGCACATGCGTGCCTCACACTGCGTGTTCATGTGCCCGCGCTGCGGGAAGCAGTTCAACCACACCAGCAACCTGAACCGCCACATGAACGTACACCGCGGCATCAAGTCCCACGCCTGCCACGTGTGCGCCAAGAGCTTCACGCAGAAGTCCACTCTGTACGACCACATGAACCTGCACAGCGGCGAGCGGCCCTACCGCTGCTCCTACTGCCACGTGAGGTTCGCACACAAGCCAGCCATCCGCCGCCACCTGAAGGAGCAACATGGCAAGACCACCGCCGAGAACTGCATGGACGCCAACAGTGTGGCAGAGATCAACGTGGTGGTGCGCTGAGAGGAGGGGGGAGAGAGGAGAGGAGAGGAGGCTGAGGAAACTGGTTTAAATAAGTGTAGTGGTGTGCTAGGAACCTGCTGTAGGCTTAGTAACTAACTACAACAAACAAACACATTGTATGTATGTGCAAACAAGCACATTGTCAGTACTGGATATTGTTCACCAGTCATGTTTGCAGGCATCTGCATTTTAATTTGGGGGAGGAGGTGATAGACAGGGAAAGAGTTTTTGCATGGCAGAGATCAGCATGGTGGTGCGATGAGAGGGGGAAGGAGGAGAGGGATAGAATAGGACAGAGACGGGGAGAGGGAGACAACAATGCATATCAGTAAGTATTATAAAGATATGAAAGGATGTGATGAAACTGCACAACATTCAGCACACTCCAGTGACTTTTCTATGACATCAATCAGTGAGACGGGTAAAGGGAGAGATGGAGAGAGAATCTCTTATTTTTTAGGGAGGTGACAATGTTTGTAGTTTGTTTTATTTACCACTCCATGATTCAAACTTGTAAACATGCAACACAATAAACAAGATCGGACCTTCTCAAGGTGGTGGCTACAAGCAGACAACACGGTTCACTGATTACCAGTCACTGTTACGCTGGGGTACAGTTGTTTCAGAGGGACAGGTCACTGTTACGCTGGGGTACAGTTGTTTCAGAGGGACAGGTCACTGTTACGCTGGGGTACAGTTGTTTCAGAGGGACAGGTCACTGTTACGCTGGGGTACAGTTGTTTCAGAGGGTACAGGGCACTGTTATGCTGGGGTACAGTTGTTTCAGAGGGACAGGTCATTCTTACGCTGGGGTACAGTTGTTTCAGAGGGACAGGTCACTGTTACGCTGGGGTACAGTTGTTTCAGAGGGACAGGTCACTGTTACGCTGGGGTACAGTTGTTTCAGAGGGACAGGTCACTGTTACGCTGGGGTACAGTTGTTTCAGAGGGACAGGTCACTGTTACGCTGGGGTACAGTTGTTTCAGAGGGACAGGTCACTGTTACGCTGGGGTACAGTTGTTTCAGAGGGACAGGTCACTGCTACGCTGGGGTACAGTTGTTTCAGAGGGACAGGTCACTGTTACGCTGGGGTACAGTTGGTTAAGTTCAGACATGATTCTCAGAGCTCTATTGAGTTCACAGAGTTGATTTAAAAAATGCTGTGATTAGCCTCCCCCCGCCTTGCTTCCATGAGAATCCACTGTGAGTTGTATTAACCGTCTCGGCATTAGAATTATGTTTTTTACTCGTGTAAATAAGGTTTTTAACAAATCTGCTTCAGAAGAATAAAACAGATTCTGTGTTTTTATTAAAAAATGTTTTTTTGTCATTTTGTTCTATGCTTCATAACTGAAAAGTATAAACTATATTTGTACCCCTTTGCTTATAAACTGAATACACGTTTACCTTAATGTGTGCAACTTTTATTTAGGACAAGAAATGTGGTCTGTTATATATCTTTTTAAAAAAGCAGTACAAATGGAAATCACAGTAAACTCAATGCTACTGGACTCAAACTCTGAACTGAGACTACCCCACTAAACAAAAACAGACATTATCAAAAGAGACATGAAGAAATGTATTTCAATATTACATTCACCGGATCAATACTGGATAAGATATCATAACCCTGACATGTTTTACTGAGCCTCTTCTGGTGTAAAGCAGTGAATGGTCAATAACACAGAGTTTCCTTTGGCCTTGTTTATTATTATTAACATGTTTCTTATAAAACTGTTTGTTAGCAAGCCAATGAAAAGTGCAGAAGATGCAGAAGACGGCTCTGAAAGATTTACAGTTGAGTACATGCTGGTTATTGGATGAAGTTCAGGTCTTTTGGTTCATTTGTTCCCAGTTTATCTCTCAAGAAGTCCTGCACCTCAAAGAGATTAATATGATAATCTCGGGAGTCTTTCTCAGTGGGTTGCCTCCTGCCTCCAACACAAAGATTCTTGTTCCCCCAGCTTATAACTCCCACCTGAAAACAGAGGAAAACAATGCATTCAAAGCATGTTGTTTTTAACTTAGTTTTAAACAGAGCAGACTGCATGATGAGCTCCGGTACATCGGGGTGCATGAAACCCCCACAATCACAAGCAGACATAATGAGGTGCTTTTTTACAGCTGCCCAGTCAGTTGCGCTGAATATTTTGTAGCGAGCTCTTAAATCTAGTCTGATTAGTCTGATTAGGACTAATACAAATCTACATATGGATGCATTTCAGTAATATATTAACATGGAAGTACATCAGAGTACCGCTGCAATGCATCAATAGAAAAGCTGCTTCAATAGTCATGAACAGCTTGTACCCCAATGCAATCCGAGACATCTGTAGGAGGCTCGGAGTGTAGGATTAAGGGCTGCTGAAGATTGGTTTATAAATCAAGGCACATCTCATGTTCACCGTTCCAGAGTGCAGCAGACAGACGGGCGGATGCATTGCAGTGCACAGGGATCCCATTTCCAGGAAATGACTGATAGGCAGTTGTTATATAATATAGCCACACCGAATTGGGGTTTATGTCGCTATCTGAAAATACTGAACACAGTGATAGTGAAAGGCCCTTATACAGTGAAATACAGGACTTGCACAATTGTACGGTCAACGTGGGTTAACCGTGGATTAAGCAAGTCAGTGATTTTGAATGGTGGAATTGCGAGCGAGCACTGCATACTGTAAATGCACCAGTTTCTTTTAGATTATATCTTAGTAAGTTTATTGATTTATATAGCGCCTTTCATACAACAGTATCTCAAATTGCTTTACAAGTCAAGTCAAATTAGAATAAAATCAACTAAAACAATTAAAAAACATGAACATGAAAAAGTTTAGTAAAATAAATCAAAACACCAAAAAAATGTTAGTAGAGAAATAAAATTAGAAGAAAGAACACTTAACATTTTGTATAAAATGCTCGTCTAAAAAAGTGAGTTTTTAATCTTGATTTAAAAATATTAAGTGACTCTGCATCTTGTAAGGATATTTTTTGTCAAGTTATAATGTATGAATTATTATAAAGACTACTCTTTGCAGTTATGAAGCCAGACTGTATTTTAGCGGTTGTGTGAACTGGCATTCTGTGAGACCTGGGAGAATTGCAATGTGGTCTCACAGTCCTTGTCTTGAGGAGGTGATGATTGCTTGTCCTGAAGTGATTAACATATCTTCAATGGTACTGCATCTACTTTTGATTGCTCTTTGAAACAGTCTTTTGTATCTCTGATCAGCACATTATTTGCCAGACATGTCTCCTCTCTCATTAGCATTGTTGCCCACCACAAAACTATATACACTATACACCACAAAACTATACACACTGGTTTGCAGAAGTATTCACCCCCTAGCTCTTTCGCGTTTCCTTATTGTCTTAATCTTTGGGAGGGACAGGAGACCAGAATCAGCCTACCTTAAAGCAGGTCTAGGTACATATAGGGACAAGAGCTGTTTTAGATAATCAGGTGCCAGGCCATGAACTGTTTTGTATGGAGTTATGTGGTGACTTTTCCTATTTTTTTGCTAAGTACCCATGCCGCTTTATTTGAACAAGCTGTTTCCGTGAAAAGGCAACCCAGCAAAAAGAGCATTGCAGTAATCAAGTCTAGATGAGACAGAAGCATGACTTAGCTTCTCAAGCAATGAAAGACAAGATCTAATCTTAGCAATATTTCGTTGATGATAAAAAGACACTTTGGTGACATTACGGACATAAATCAGAATCAAATCTGAATCCCACATTTCTGGTCTCTGATTTGTGGTTTGAAGTTAAATTACTCAACTCTGTTTAGAGAATTAGCAAATTCTATTTGTTGCTGAGAACCCAAAAATCAAAACTTCTGTCTTATCTGAGTTTAACTGCAAAACATTTTAAGGCATCCAGATCATTTCTCTTCTAAACATTGCAGTGCATCCATTTCATGCCGCCTCCTGCAACAATGACATATTATGTTGTAAAATGTATTGTCCAGTTGATTTCTGACTAATGATGTGGGATTAAAACGTTCAAAAGGGTCTGCAATATGTTTCAAACATACGCTGCGATACAGACAGCAGGGGACACAGACAGGTAATGTACTGAGTTTTTGTACACGTTGCAGGGTGTCCTGTAACGCTGCATGATTTTATTAGAAAGCTGTAACAGCAGCAGGAGCACACGCGCAGTCAGGAGGGTAGTTGGATTCCTGCTTGTACTGACCTGAAACATTCTTCTTTTCTTCTCGAGAAACAGGGAGCCCCCAGAATCACCTGTAAACACAACAGAGGCGTGATGTGGTTTTATTACTGTACCAAAATCAGAGAAAACAACAAAAGTCAAGACCCTTCTCTCAGTGTGGGAATGTACCTTTGCAGGTTACGTCATCTATCACTGGGTCTGTGCCTCCAGTGCACAGGAATCTGTCCGTCACAACGTCAGGCCAGTCTATACCAGGAACATCCTTATAGATTGGGGCTTTCAGTGCGTCTTTATAGCATTGCTGTTTGAGCTGTCAAACAGAAAAAAAGAGAATCTTGATTCGAAAAGTCAGAAAGAAACAGGAAGGCTTTTAAAGGAACCGTGACATCTTTAAAATCCATTCTCTTACCTCTTATCTTTCTTAACGTTATTATCATCATCTCAGCCCTCTCCTTTTGAATAAGTGTTACCCACGGTATCTTTTAAAACCCATTCTCTTACCTCTTATTAGCACCAGCAACAATATCACTGGCCCCCTTTAAAGGAGTGCTAAGAAAGGCTCTTCCATTTGATCTTTGGACACTTGGTTGTATTTCTGAAAGGCGAATCCGCCCCTTAATCAAATATGTAATTATCAACACATACATACAGTGCCTATAGAAAGTCTACACCTCCTTTCAAAATTTTCACCTTTTGTTGACTTATAGCCTGGAATTAAAATGCATTAAAATAGTTTTTATTTCATTTATCTAGACATTCTACCCCACAACTTCCAAGTGAAAAAAATATTCTAGAAATGTGTAGGAAATTAATTAAAAATAAAAACTGAAATATCTTGGTTGGATAAGTGTCCACCCCCCTTGTAATAGCAATCCTAAATTAGCTCAGGTGTAACCAATCGCCTTCAAAATCACACACCAAGTGGCCTCCACCGGTGTTGAATTGTAGTGATTCACATGAATTCAGGATACATTCAGCAGTTCCTGTAGGTTCCCTCTGCTGGGTAGTGCATTTCAAAGCAAAGACTCAACCATGAGCACCAAGGCGCTTTCAAAAGAACTCCGGGACAAAGTTTAAAGGCACAGATCAGGGGATGGGTATAAAAATATCAATGGCCTTGAATATCCCTTGGAGCATGGTCAAGACGATTATTAAGAAGTGGAAGGTGTATGGCACCACCAAGACCCTGCCTAGATCAGGCTGTCCCTCCAAACTGGATGACCGAGCAAGAAGGACACTGATCAGAGAGGCTACAAAGATGCCAATGGCAACTTTGCAAGAGCTACAGGCTTTCATGGCCAAGACTGGTCAAAGTGTGCATGTGACAACAATATCCCAAGTACTCCACAAATCTGGCCTGTATGGTAGGGTAACAAGAAGGAAGCCATTACTTAAGAAAGCCCACCTTGAATCCTGTTTGAAGTATGAAAAAAAAAACACTCAGGAGATTCTGTAGCCATGTGGCAAAAAGTTTTGTGGTCTGATGAAACTAAAATGGAACTTTTTTGGCTAAATGTAAAGCGTTATGTTTGGTGCATCACCCAAAGAACACCATCCCTACTGTGAGCATGGTGGTGGCATCATGTTATGGGGATGTTTCACATCGGCAGGGACAGGGGCACATGTCAGGATAGAAGGGAAAATGAATGGAGCAAAGTACAGAAAAGTCCTTGAGGAAAACCTCTGCAAGAAAGCTGAAAAAGGGACGGAAGTTCACCTTTCAGCATGACAACAACCCAAAGCACACAGCTAAAGCTACACTGGAGTGGCTAAGGAACAAAAAAGGTAAATGTCCTTGAGTGGCCCAGTCAGAGCCCCGACCTAAATCCAAACGAAAATTTGTGGCATGACTTGAAGATTGCTGTCCATCAACGCTCCCCAAGGAACTTGACAGAGCTTGAACAGTTTTGTAAAGAAGAATGGTCAAATGTTGCCAAATCTAGGTGTGCAAAGTTGGTAGAGACCTATCCCAACAGACTCACAGTTGTAATTGCTGCCAAAGATTCTTCCATCAAGTATTAACTCAGGGGGGTGTAGACAATTATGATCTTTCAGTTTTGTATTTTTAATATATAATTTTTTTCTAAATAAAAACTTTTTTCCCCTTAAAAGTGTGGAGTATGATGTGTAGATAAGTGGAAAAAATCTAAATGCTAAAAAAAAATCTAAAAATTTAAATGCATGAACCTCTGAGGCACTGACACAACAAAATGTGAAAAAAGTTCAAGGGGGTGTAGACTTTCTATAGGCACTGTATACCCCCTCTCATCCATGCTCTGTATCAACACATATATATATATATATATATATATATACCCCCTCTCATCCACGCTCTTTATCGTTCATTTGTTTGGTATCGTTTCATCTGTTTGGTTTTGTACTCTCACATTATGGGGTTGTGTTGCTGTTCTCATCCTACCTTCGCATTATGGATTCGACTTCTCCAATGGTAGACCCAGCTCTAGGTTTCGGCAGGAAAAGGTAGCCGGCTGGTGTCTCGACAGGAATCGTCTAACACAAAATCCATTTTCCTGCATTCTGCTGTGATCCTCCATTCTACAGTTTCTGGTTTAGACCAGCGATTACCAGTCCAGTCACTCTGTCGCAGACCATCCCTTGGTCCAGGAAACTCCATGCTCAAATTCGCGAAGGTAAGAACGCAAATGTAGTCATATTGTTACTTTATTCCTTGTAATGTATGTCTGCAGCTCTCCGCTTGTTCAAAGAGTTAACTCTTCTGGAATTGTTTTATCTTTAGTCCTTAGAGACAGCTCTCTTCCCCTGTCAGGAATGCGTCAATGTTTTTCTATGGGGTAGCCAAACCTCTTGAGCAGTCATACTTGCAACAGGATCACAACATAACATTCATAATCTACAAATCAGTCTTTCCATCCTACGCTCCTGATAATAACAGGGTGGTCATCTTTGCGATTTGTGGAGACTTTGAAGCTCCATTGGACGTGGAAACACTCAAACATGCTCGAATGTTTTGGACGGACGTGTAGCAGACAAAACGTTTTATTGAGGTATGTGCATGTTTTGCGATCATGAATGCTGGGATGATCTAGCATAGGTTTCGGGACTGCTGCATAGGGGATGCACATGCTCTCTCCTTCTTGTGAGAGATTGAAGAAAAAACAAACAAAAATAACACACATTGTTCTCTGGTACTGGAGTCGTCGTTTTCATCAGAGTTGAAGTTACAGCTGAAGTGGCAGCTGCAGACCATGGTATCACATACCATATAAAACATTGCTATTGGACACACATTACGTTACAACCAAGTCTGATATAGTTGTGATCCTTATTCTAAGACAATCTGCATAAACAGAGTGCTTGTGATGCACTGTGCAGAGCAGTGTGGTGCTGTGCCCGAGCTGTGCTGTGCTGTGCTTCACTGTGCGTGCGCTGTGTTGTGCAGCAGTCATTTTCAATGCTTCATTTTGTATTACACTGGCAGGGTTGTTTTAATATGTTTTACCAAATCACCCGCCTCGACAGGTCGTTGACACTCTGCCTCGCCTCAGATCAGACGTAATATTATTCGAAGCAGCAAAGTTAATGTTAAACAATACCATCCAGCAAACACACAGTGCCGTTTTCATCATACATGCAGCTAGTGCAGTGATGCTCATTCTGTTCCATACGCCTGCTTTCTCTAAATGTCAACCATCCGTTTTCATTGCCTCTACCCCGATAAACTGGAATGTATCCACTCACTCACACACTCAATTCTTCCAGATCAACGAACAATTCAAACAGTAACTTCTTCGCTCGCAGGGCATTTCAAATTCGTCATTTGCATTATTTCTCAAGGCAGGACATATCTCGTCTCATCGCATTGTATCTATAGTTAACAATACTTGTTTTGAATTTCTCAGGATCAAACTGGATTCACTTAAAATCCTTTCTGAAATAATAGGATGGTAAGAAGTTCATTCATACATCTACAGTATTTATAAAGTCTCTGCTTTATTTTCTCCTTTTTGATTTTTAGAAAAACCACAATGTTTCTGAACAGGATCCTGTACTCAGTGGTGCATCAGAGTACATTACAAAGAGACATTTTACAAAGCTGCTTTGCGGCCTCAGAGACTGTTATGTTTGGTTTCTTTAAACGATAACTGTCCATCTTTATGCTTCAAACCCCTGATAAACTGGAGCGTATCCATCACTCACTCTTACCAATCTTACAGATCAACGGGCGATTTCAAAACGGTAACTCTTCACGACTGGGGCATTTCAGTTTTGTCATTTGCATTATTCCTCAAGGCAAATCACGTCTCTCACTCGTATACTACAGTAAACACTACTTGCAGCTGCACAGTATGCTTTACATATGGATGTAGGAGCAGCCCTCTTATTTCAATTCACTTTGAAGCGGGATTCATGATAATCTATCTACCATGACAATAATTAATAGCTCTCCTGCCTGTCAGTATGGATTGGGTCTCCCAGAACGTGGCTCGCTCTACGGCCCGTACCGACTCTCCAGCCTTTTTCTGAGCCCACTAATGACTAGACATAAATATATATATATATATATATATATATATATATATATATATATATATATATATATATATATATATATACACACAGTACTGTGCAAAAGTTTTAGGCAGCTGTGAAAAAATGCTGTAAAGTAAGAATGCTTTCAAAAATAGACATGTTAATAGTTTATATTTATCAATTAACAAAATGCAAAGTGAGTGAACAGAAGAAAAATCGCAATCAAATCCATATTTGGTGTGACCACCCTTTGCCTTCAAAACAGCATCAATTCTTCTAGGTACACTTGCACACAGTTTTTGAAGGAACTCGGCAGGTAGGTTGGCCCAAACATCTTGGAGAACTAACCACAGTTCTTCTGTGGATTTAGGCAGCCTCAGTTTCTTCTCTCTCTTCATGTAATCCAAGACAGACTCGATGATGTTGAGATCAGGGCTCTGTGGGGGCCATACCATCACTTCCAGGACTCCTTGTTCTTCTTTACGCTGAAGATAGTTCTTAATGACTTTCGCTGTATGTTTGGGGTCGTTGTCATGCTGCAGAATAAATTTGGGGCCATCAGATGCCTCCCTGATGGTATTGCATGATGGATAAGTATCTGCCTGTACTTCTCAGCATTGAGGAGACAATTAATTCTGACCAAATCCCCAACTCCATTTGCAGAAATGCAGCCCCAAACTTGCAAGGAACCTCCACCATGCTTCACTGTTGCCTGCAGACACTCATTCGTGTACCGCTCTCCAGCCCTTTGGCGAACAAACTGCCTTCTGCTACAGCCAAATATTTCAAATTTTGACTCATCAGTCCAGAGCACCTGCTGCCATTTTTCTGCACCCCAGTTCCTGTGTTTTCGTGCATAGTTGAGTCGCTTGGCCTTGTTTCCACGTCGGAGGTATGGCTTTTTGGCTGCAAGTCTTCCATGAAGGCCACTTCTGACCAGACTTCTCCAGACAGTAGATGGATGTACCAGGGTCCCACTGTTTTCTGCCAATTCTGAGCTGATGGCACTGCTGGACATCTTCCGATTGCGAAGGGAAGTAAGCATGATGTGTCTTTCATCTGCTGCAGTAAGTTTCCTTGGCCGACCACTGCGTCTACGGTCCTCAACGTTGCCCGTTTCTTTGTGCTTCTTCAAAAGAGCTTGGACAGCACATCTGGAAACCCCTGTCTGCCTTGAAATTTCTGCATGGGAGAGACCTTGCTGATGGAGTATAACTACCTTGTGTCTTGTTGCTGTGCTCAGTCTTGCCATGGTGTATGACTTTTGACAGTAAACTGTCTTCAGCAACCTCACCTTGTTAGCTGAGTTTGGCTGTTCCTCACCCAGTTTTATTCCTCCTACACAGCTGTTTCTGTTTCAGTTAATGATTGTGTTTCAACCTACATATTGAATTGATGATCATTAGCACCTGTTTGGTATAATTGTTTAATCATACACCTGACTATATGCCTACAAAATCCCTGACTTTGTGCAAGTGTACCTAGAAGAATTGATGCTGTTTTGAAGGCAAAGGGTGGTCACACCAAATATGGATTTGATTGCGATTTTTCTTCTGTTCACTCACTTTGCATTTTGTTAATTGATAAATATAATCTATTAACATGTCTATTTTTGAAAGCATTCTTACTTTACAGCATTTTTTTCACACCTGCCTGTATATATATATATATATATATATATATATATATATATATATATATATATATATATATATATATATATATATACAGTGCCTTGCATAAGTATTCACCTCCCTTGGATTTTTCCACATTTTGTAGTGTCACAACCTGGAATTAAAATGGATTTAATTAGGATTTTTTGTCACTGATCTACACAAAATAGTCCATAATGTTGAAGTGGGGAAAAAAATCTACATATTTTTCAAAATTATTTACAAATAAAAAACTGAAAAGTCTTGATTGCATAAGTATTCACCCCCTTTGCTGTGACACCCCTAAATAAGGTCTGGTGCAACCATTTGCCTTCAGAAGTCACATAATTAGTTGAATGGATTCCACCTGTGTGCAATTAAGGTGTTTCACATGATCTCAGATTAAATACACCTGTTTCTGGAAGGCCCCAGAGTTAGAGAGCATATCTAAACAAACAGCATCATGAAGACCAAGGAGCTATCAATACAAGTCCGGGATAAAGTTCTGGAGAAGCACCAGTCAGGGTTGGGTTATAAAAAAATATCCCAAACTTTGAACATACCCTGGAGCACCGTTAAATCCATTATTAAAAAATGGAAAGAATATGGCACAACTGCGACTCTGCCTAGAAAAGGCCGTCCACCAAAACTCAGTGACCAGGTAAGGAGGGCATTAGTCAGAGAAGCAACCAAGAGGCCAATGGTAACTCTGAAGGAGCTGGAGAGATCCACAGCTGAGATGGGAGAAACCGTCCATGGGACAACTATAACCAGGACGCTCCACAAAGCTGGGCTTTATGGAAGAGTGGCGAGAAGAAAGCCATTGCTGAAAAAAACCCATATCAAATCCCGTTTGGATTTTGCCAAAAGGCATGTGGGAGACACAGCAAACATGTGGAAAAAGGTTCTCTGGTCTGATGAGACCAAAATTGAACTTTTTGGCCTTAGCGCAAAACGCTATGTGTGGCGCAAAGCCAACACTGCTCATCACCCTGAGAACACCATCCCCACGGTGAAGCATGGTGGTGACAGCATCATGTTATGGGGATGCTTTTCATCGGCAAGGTCTGGGAAACTGGTCAGGATTTAGGGCAAGATGGATGGAACCAAATACAGGGAAATTCTAGAGGAAAACCTGTTTCAGTCTGCAAGAGACCTGGGACTGGGGCGGAGGTTCACCTTCCAGCAGGACAATGACCCTAAACACACAGCCAAAGCTACACTGGAGTGGTTTAA
Source organism: Acipenser ruthenus (assembly GCF_902713425.1). Classification (NCBI taxonomy): domain Eukaryota; kingdom Metazoa; phylum Chordata; class Actinopteri; order Acipenseriformes; family Acipenseridae; genus Acipenser; species Acipenser ruthenus. The sequence goes on along the minus strand of NC_081229.1, from coordinate 5,767,215 downwards.
AAACAAGACCCTGAATGTCTTAGAATGGCCCAGTCAAAGCCCAGACCTCAATCTGATTGAGAATCTGTGGCAAGACTTGAAAACTGCTGTTCACCAACGGTCCCCATCCAACTTGACAGAGCTTGAGCAATTTTGCCAAGAAGAATGGACAAAAATTGCAGGATCCAGATGTGCAAAGCTGGTAGAGACTTACCCAAAAAGACTCACAGCTGTAATTGCTGCCAAAGGTGCTTCTACCAAGTATTGACTCAGGGGGGTGAATACTTATGCAACCAACAAATGTCTTTTTTTTTGTTTAATTATCTTTTGTGTCACAATAAAAAATATTTTGCACCTTCAGAGTGTTAAGTATGTTGTGTAAATGGTAAAAATCCCAATTAAATCCATTTTAATTCCAAAATGTGGAAAAGTCCAAGGAGGGTGAATACTTATGCAAGGCACTGTATATATACTGTAGGTGCTGTCTAATCTACTGGGATTAGAAAAAAAAACGTAGCAAGGTAGTATTGGTGGACTGTCAATAAAAACTCAAATTCGCAAATCACAGCTGACAGGTTGTCTATAAGAACATAAGAAAGTTTATAAACAAGAGGAGGCCATTCAGCCCATCTTGCTCGTTTGGTTGTTAGTAGCTTACAACATTACTAGGGAATTGGTTCCAGACCCTCACAATTCTCTATGTAAAAAAGTGCCTCCTATTTTCTGTTCTGAATGTCCCTTTATCTAATCTCCATTTGTGACCCATGGTCCTTGTTTCTTTTTTCAGGTTAAAAAAGTCAACATTGCCAATACCTTTTAGGATTTTGAATGTTTGAATCAGATCGCCACGTAGTCTTCTTTGTTCAAGACTGAATAGATTCAATTCTTTTAGCCTGTCTGCATACGACATGCCTTTTAAACCAGGGATAATTTTAGTTGCTCTTCTTTGCACTCTTTCTAGAGCAGCAATATCCTTTTTGTAATGAGGTGACCAGAACTGAACACAATATTCCAGGTGAGGTCTTACTAATGCATTGTAAAGTTTTAACATTACTTCCCTTGATTTAAATCTAACACTCCTCACAATATATCTGAGTTGTAACGAATGCATTTTTACAGTGGCCTAATTTTTGAGATGCAGACATGTGTTTTTTTATAGAAATGTTTTCATACTAACTTTTGTACTTGATAACATTCATTTAAAAATCCAATTGATGCCTATGATTAATCAAATTGATTAATCTTGTTACATAATTGATTTATTTAAAAAAGAAAAAAGTTTTTGACCAATTCAGATTTTGCTGTATTTATTATTTTGAAAAGGATTTCTTCATGTTGTGCTGCACAGTCTAGCACCAGAGCCCAGTAAACCCTAGCGCCAGCACTGTTTCAGTCAGATCACCTCCGGAAAATTCTACTGTAGCAATGCAATCCACATCGCTTTTCACATACGTCGTTAACAATGTCACTTTCGTTAATCGCCGTTCAATAATGCTCCATCATGTCGACTACTGAAAATTCTACTATAGAAGTGATTACTCTTGCTTACTCAATGCAATCATGTCTCTACGATATGTCGTTACTGATCAGGTCGACAATCTCACTTCAATACTCGCAGATAATGTTCCCCCTTTTAAGTCACTACCTTGTATACAAATGTTGCTGCGGAATATTCAAAGATCTGCTCCCAACCTTCATCTTCCAAGCCACCTATCACAAAGGAGTCCTGGAGTCCCTCGTCAGCACTCTACAAGTGGGATGCTTCTCCACATTCAAGGATGTCCTTTTGGAGTTCCTCTGTGCGGCAAAATCACTTCCTGAAACCAGTCCCTTGATCCATCCTCTGCATCGGAGACCTCAAACTTCAATCTCAGGTCTTGTATTCCTTACATTTTAAAGCACTCAATCATATTATTTGTCCTTTTTCTTATCTTTCTAGCTACCTATCAATGCGTCCTGCTGTAGTTCATACAATCCCCTTTTCTTCACCCAGAGGGAACATGCTCTCCAGGACTTGATTCATTAATTATATCACTTATCTCTTGTCTGTGCTGGACATTATCTGTACGTTTATAATATGTAGATAAAATGTTTAGCTCTTGACTACCATAAGGAAATCTTGTATATATTATGTACATGTATAACATGTATATGAATATATATGCAGTCAAAAAATGTTTAGCAAATAATGCCTGAATGCGCTCTCTTATGGAATGTAGTATTCTTTTTGGCATCTGTGTAATGTTAGGTCTGGGTTTTTGTTTTGTTCCCTTCACTTTTTTATCTTATTTTATTGGTGGCCAAATGAGGCGGGCTGCACTTGCAGTTCAACACAAGCTAAAAACCTCTTGTAGACCCAGTTCAAGAAAGCTTCAAGATACCAGCTGTCATGCAAGGCTACACTGGAACGTTGACAGGCACATTTAGACATACCCTCCCGTACTCTATTATTAATAGGGTCATTTTTATTTGGAAGGAAAATTCCTCTTACTAAAAGAAAATTAACCTCATCTAAACCCAAATTGCAGGAAAGGTACTAATAACATAGTGTGCCAAAAAAGAGAGACTTATTTTTGCATTCACCCTGCCAATGTTAACAAAGCTATTAGGAGGTACACAAATTGATTTTAAAGCTGTTTTCAGATCCACCCACCTCTTTTCTTAGTTTAATTTTTACGTCCTTTTTATCTGATTTATATGTCAGGAAGCTTGCGTCCTCAGTAGCAAGGTCTGGCAGTAGAGTCTCACCTGTGAGGAAAGAAAGTGAAATATTGATATTGTAGATCCACTCTTTGTCTGTCATTGTAGTGCCTCTGTCTGTCTGTCTGTCTGTCTGTCTGACATTGTAGTGCCACTGTCTGTCTGTCTGCCATTGTAGTGCCACTGTCTCTGTCTGTCTGTCTGCCATTGTAGTGCCACTGTCTGTCTGTCTGTCTGTCTGTCTGTCTGTCTGTCATTGTAGTGCCTCTGTCTGTGTCTGTCTGTCTGTCTGCCATTGTAGTGCCACTGTCTGTCTGTCTGTCTGTCTGCCATTGTAGTGCCACTGTCTCTGTCTGTCTGTCTGCCATTGTAGTGCCACTGTCTGTCTGTCTGTCTGTCTGTCATTGTAGTGCCAATGTCTGTCTGTCTATCTGTCTGTCTGTCTGTCTGCCATTGCAGTGCCACTGTCTGTCTGTCTGTCTGTCTGTCTGTCTGTCTGCCATTGTAGTGCCACTGTCTGTCTGTGTCTGTCTGTGTGTCTCTCTGTCTGTCTGTCTGTCTGTCATTGTAGTGCCACTGTCTGTCTGTCTGTCTGTCTGTCTGTCTGTCTGTCATTGTAGTGCCACTGTCTTTCTGTCTGTCTGTTTATACTTGTGCTACCATTACCCCATGTATAATATAGAACCATTGCCACAGAAGTTCCACTGTTTGTTTGACATTGAACATCAAACATACAGTAGTTAGCATACTGTGGTCCCATTCTACCAATGGCAGCCTCATCCCATTGTAGCTGCCCTATACTTGTGCTAACAAAGACCTTTCACAGAAAGTAAAATCTGAGTGGAGCATGAAAGAGGGAAAGTGAGTTTACCATGCTGTTTGCAGGTCGTTGTCTTTTTATCAAGTCTCAGCGCTCCAGAGGCCTGCTCAGTGCAGGGGATGCAGATTGGCCTAAAAGGAAACAAGCAGTCTTGTTACCATACTGAGGAAATCAGCCAGTTTCTAAACAATTAAAGCACACAATATTAACAAAGTATGTCCAGTAGGGGAGTGGTCAGAAATGAGGGGGGGTCACTGTTACTGTACTGTGCTACTGTGTGGTCTGTATCAGTGGCCAGATGTTAAAACAATGTGGCAGTGAAAGGGTTTGTTTTTACTGGACAGCAGGATACAACTGTGTACCAGTCACAGGTCAATGCCACACTCACCAGCACATTTACAATGGAGGGTTGATATAGCCCTGCAAATATGAAGTCACTACCTCAAATAGGATCTGAGACATGGATCCTGTGATGATGGCAGCTCTGCAAATAAACTGGTGAAAAACGCTTCATTTCTCTTGTGCGATACCCACAATCAAACTTGAGTGAAAGTACCACAGAATACAGTTGTGTGCTGAGAATGAAGGTGTATTCTTGAAATCCTTTGTAAGAAGAAACTTAGTAAAGTTCTTAAGACGTTATTTAAGATCTTCCTAAGATCCTTCTTAAGTGTAGTTCTCCAGATTTTCTTACAATCTTCTTAAAAAAGCAACTATCTACATTTTGCTGTAAAAAGCATTTGTGGCCTAACTCCCTGTGGCAACAGCCAGCTCTATTTTTATACTAGCCAAAACCTGCACTTCTGCCTTGGGAACCTACATGGAAGCTGTGATTAGTACGATGGCTTCTGAAAAAAAAACATACCACATGGAGCAGAGCATGTTCTTGAAAGAGTTTAAACACAGTCACAGAAAATTCAAATGTAAAATGATGAATAATGCTGGCTGCACAGCAGAAGCAGGGAGCTAAATTAGGATCATGCCTGCCCTCTCGCTCCTTGCTTCGGCTACTGTGCCCTAGTCATCAGCTTCCCGATTTCCATTACACGAGAGTAGATGTTAAAACTTCATGCTGATTTGAACTCGGCTCTCGCCAAGATAAGCACCAACTAAGACGTAGCTTTACAGTAAACTAATGTGATCCATAGGTGTCTCCATCCATTTGCTCTTCCTTCCATATGATGATGTAGATATCCTTCTGTCTTTTGTTGATGGCTGAAGTGTAATGCTGGCTCCAGGGATCAGATTATTTTGCCTCCCTAGCGCATCAGCACACACAACGGCTACGATGGTGGCTCAACCACAGTGCGGTCTCCCCAGCGCATCAGCATGACAACCGTCTGGATTGAGCTAAGTAGGATACATCTCTGGGGTCTTCAAGTGGGCACCTTCCTTCCTCTGTGTTTCATCGACTAGCCCACGACACCTCAAGAGGGCTCGACGGTGATGCTGGCGTCCCAGCATCACTCCCCTCCGTCCCCCACTCAACTCAGCCCAGCTTACTTACCCGTACATCAGCATTTCTTTCTTTCTATTGTGCTTGAGATCCCCAGCCAGAATCTTTCCGTCTCAACCATAGCCAGTTGCTGCTCCTCTCTGCTGCTTCAGATAAGTTCTTCACTGTGCGACGCAACTCTTGGCCACTGAATCCGACGTCTCTGAGAAACCGGGTTGTAGAGTGTGCCACAAATCCTCAACAACCCACCTCCACTGGGTAAACCCGGACTCTCCATCCTCGCTGTTCCGCTTCAGTGGCTAGTTGAGCATACCGCAGTTTCTTCCTCTCATACGCCTCATCTACAGCATCCTCCCATGGCACTGTTAACTCTACCAGGTGAACAAGGCGTGCTGATCCAGACCACAAGACAATATCTGGTTGAAGGTTAGTGGTGGCAATCTCAGGTGGAAAAATAAGCCGTTGACCAACATCTGCCGGCATTTTCCAGTCTCTAGCAGCTTCCAGTTGTCCTGGGCGAGGATTGGTTTTAACACCTTTTCTTGGTGGTTTCTCTCCTGGACGGAGGAATGTTGTCTTTTGTGTGTAATGTTTTGATGGAACAGGTGGCAACTTATTGGTCATGTTACGCTTGTCTTTCAATGCTAAAGCCAAACATCGCAGTACCTGGTCATGGCGCCAAGTAAACCGTCCTTGGCTAAGAGTCACCTTACATCCTGTCAAAATGTGCCTTAATGTTGCAGGTGATGAACACAAAGGACATGAGGGATCCTCTCCTACCCAGAGGAAACTGATCCTGCTCTGTTCCATTCACCATAGGTCTTGCCAGCCAATCTTGCTTTGTTCCACACTCTCCCATCTCATCCATTCTCCCTGCTTGGCCTGGGAAATGGCCTTTATACACCTCATCCTCTCCTCCTGCTTTTGCACCTCGTTGACTACCATCTTCCTCCGTTGAGCTGGGGCTGCCTTGTGCCATGTAGGAGGAGCTGAACTGAGACCAAGACCCCCTCTTCCATGCTGAACTTGCCCCATGATATCACCAATTCGAAGGGCAGCCTTTGCATCCTCCACAGCTTTCTTTGCCGCCCACTTTCTTCCAGTTTTCAGCGCAGGTGCTGCTTCCCTTACGCATTTGTCGCATGACTCTACTAATGTAATTTCCAGTCTGACCTTGGCGCACTTAAACTCCTCGGTTAGAGTGGATGCTGGTAGCTGCAGTATTCCTTTACCATAAAGTCCCACTCTACTGAGGCAGCGTGGAACTTCCAACCATTTCCTGATGTATGAACTGATTAAGGCTTCCAGCTTCTCTACTGTTGTCAAAGAAACCTCGTACACAGTCAGTGGCCACAGCAACCTCGGCAGTAGACCAAACTGAAAGCACCAGAGTTTTAGTTTGCTTGGTAAAGCGCTGCTGTCTATGCTCTTCAACCCTTCCACTGCTTGTTGTCTAACTTCTCCCACACGAACTGTGTCCTTTAGATCCCCGTCGTACCATCTCCCAAGACTCTTCACTGGCTTCTCAGACACTGTTGGTATTGCCTCACCATTAATGAAGAACATTTTATCTACTACCTTCCCTTTAATTATAGAGATGCTCCTTGATTTAGTGGGCTTGAATTGCATTCGTGCCCATTCAATGTTATTGGTTAATTTGCCCAATAACCGATTAGTGCAGGCTACTGTTGTAGTCATGGTTGTCATGTCATCCATGTATGCTCCAATTGGTGGTAGTCGCATTCCAGAAGCCAAGCGCTCTCCTCCCACTACCCATTTTGATGCCCTAATGATTAATTCCATTGCCATTGTAAAAGCCAGTGGAGAAATGGTGCATCCTGCCATTATTCCAACTTCTAGGCATTACCATATAGTGCTGAGTTCTGAAGTTGAAAAACTAAATTGCAAATCTCCAGAGTAGGCTTTCACTAAATTTGTTATTGTCATCGGTACACTGAAAAAATCAAATGCTGCCCAAAGTAGTTCATGTGGCACTGAACCATATGCATTAGCCAAATCCAGGAATGTCACATGGAGCTCCTTCCTCTCCTTTTTAGCTGATTGAATTTGTTACCAGATCACATTGATGTGTTCTAAGCATCCTGGGAAACCTGGAATGCCCGCTCTGTGTACTGAAGTGTCAATGAAGCAGTTCTTTAATAGGTAAGTTGACAATCTCTGAGCAATAATGCTGAAGAAAATCTTGCCTTCTAAGTTTAATAGGGAAATAGGGCGAAACTGACTGATGCTTGTAGAATCTTTTTCTTTAGGTATAAAGACTCCACCTGCTCGGCGCCATGCTCTTGGTGCAGCCTGTTTTTCCCATGCCACTTTCATCAATTTCCACAGGATTTGTAGAACTCCTGAAGCACTCTTGTACACTCTGTACGGAACTCCATTAGGCCCTGGTGATGATGAAGCCCTTGCTTTTTTCACAGCTTGCTCTACTTCTTTCCACTTAGGTGCACAGTCCTCCATTTGGTATTCTGGTGGATTGATAGGTGGGATGTCTGAAGGAATTGACATAGGCTCCTGCCTTTTTTGAATCTGTGTGTATTTCCTCCAAATATCTCTCCAGCTCAAACTTAGATGCTTTTAGTGTGCCATTCTTCTCACTGGTGAATAACTTCTTTACAAATTTGAATGGGTCTTTATAAAAGTTAGTTCTCGCACGCTCCTTCTTTTTGTAGCATTTCCGTAGGCGCTCAGCTCTGCGCAATGTTGCAAGCTTATCTTTTATGACCCTTTGTAAGAGACTTAGTCCCTCCTTCTGACTTTGTTCTGCTCTTCTCCATTGTTTCCTCAGCTGTCTCCTTTCTCTAACTAAGCGTTCAATCTCCTGCTGCCGTCTAGACTTTCCAGGAATAGTTTGTACTTTTTCCTTCCTTTTTTCAACTCCAAACCTCTCACTTCCATATGCGTAGATGATGTCCCCAAATTTATCCAGCTTCTTTTCAACATTTCCACTTAACCTTTCCAATGAGTTAGTCCTGCATAACGTATTACCTTTTGGACTGATGATAGGCTTTTTAGAAGAAAAAATAAGGTTATATTTCTCACAAATAGTCTTGCAGTATTCAGCAGCATTTTCAAAAGGATGAAATGCTTTCACACATTTATTAAGCTTAGAAGGAGATAAAATGATGAAACTATATAAGCAGATTGTCAGATTAAAATATATATTGTACTTGGACAAGAAATAGAAACACCTGCCAGGACACTGTCAATAGGGTGCAGCTATTTATCCTTCAGGGAGTCATCCCTTTTCAGACTGTACCTCCTGAATTATGGAATTTATGTAGCCTAGTGTTGGATAAGGAAGCACCTGCCAACCAAGCACCTATGGTGCTATCAGCTGTCTATCAAAGTCTGTCAGATCTCTTGCCCATGGTGATTGAAATTAACTTGCAACAGGGAAATGCAACTTTTATATATTGCATAACAAATGAATCAGTCATGTGAGGTTCAGCCCACTACACATAATATATCAAAGTTTACAGTTTTGTTAATAATAATAGTTCTGCTAGTTCTGCTAACTTTTAAATGTATTTCTTCTCCATATCTAATAAGAGCTACTCATTTACAAAAAGGACTTTGCTATCTTACCGCACATTTTTCGAAAAGAGAATTGTAGGGTTTTTTCCGTCACTCTTCAGTTCAATCAGTGCAACGTCGTAGTCGTAGTATTCGGAAATGTTTTCAGCTTTCTTTTTTGCAATGTTATATTCGGGATGAATGTAAATCTGCTCCACATCTTTAACTGTTGAGAAAAAAGAATGGAAAAATGAATGGAACTTGTTTGTTTAATGTGTATCGGTGTTTCATATACGAAAGGGGCAACACATCAGGTCAGAATCACTGGAATGTTCTATTTTAGCTGCTCCACGAGGGAGGGTTTTATAGGAGCTGCTCCACGAGGGAGGGTTTTATTGGAGCTGCTCCACGAGGGAGGGTTTTATTGGAGCTGCTCCACGAGGGAGGGTTTTATCTTAGCTGCTCCACGAGGGAGGGTTTTATTGGAGATGCTCCACGAGGGAGGGTTTTATCTTAGCTGCTCCACGAGGGAGGGTTTTATTGGAGATGCTCCACGAGGGAGGGTTTTATCTTAGCTGCTCCACGAGGGAGGGTTTTATTGGAGATGCTCCATGAGGGAGGGTTTTATTGGAGCTGCTCCACGAGGGAGGGTTTTATTGGAGCTGCTCCACGAGGGAGGGTTTTATAGGAGCTGCTCCACGAGGGAGGGTTTTATTGGAGCTGCTCCACGAGGGAGGGTTTTATCTTAGCTGCTCCACGAGGGAGGGTTTTATTGGAGATGCTCCATGAGGGAGGGTTTTATTGGAGCTGCTCCACGAGGGAGGGTTTTATTGGAGATGCTCCATGAGGGAGGGTTTTATCTTAGCTGCTCCACGAGGGAGGGTTTTATTGGAGATGCTCCACGAGGGAGGGTTTTATCTTAGCTGCTCCACGAGGGAGGGTTTTATTGGAGATGCTCCATGAGGGAGGGTTTTATCTTAGCTGCTCCATGAGGGAGGGTTTTATTGGAGATGCTCCACGAGGGAGGGTTTTATTGGAGCTGCTCCATGAGGGAGGGTTTTATCTTAGCTGCTCCACGAGGGAGGGTTTTATTGGAGCTGCTCCACGAGGGAGGGTTTTATTGGAGATGCTCCACGAGGGAGGGTTTTATTGGAGATGCTCCATGAGGGAATGTTTTATTGGAGCTGCTCCACGAGGGAGGGGTTTATTGGAGCTGCTCCACGAGGGAGGGTTTCTGACCTTTAGAGCGGCCAGGAGTGCCAATCGTGGAGTCATCGATTATCACCTTCACATCCTTCGCCTGCTCCTCTGTGGTGAAGCAGTGAGCCGAGGTCAGGACGTGGCGCTCGCTGACGACGGCTCCTTTACAGTCCTCCTTCCCGCTTTGCCGCTGCGATGACACAAGTTTACAGAGAACAGTGAGGCTGCTGTGAAATAGGGTGTAGTGGAGTATACTGTAGGGAAGTATGGTGTAGTGTAGAATAGGATTGTGAAGTGGTCTAGTGTACAATAGTGTTGTGAAGTGATGTAGTGTACAATAGTGTTGTGAAGGGTGGTGTAGTGTACAACAGAAAATAATATGTTAGTCTTACTGTTATCGTGATGGAGACGTGCCAGGGGTACTTTTCTTTCTTTGTTTTCTCTGATTCTGATTCTTTGTCATACTCCCGGTACAGCCCACACAGACCCACGCTGTCAGATTCATCTGCACATACAGCACAACGTATGAATACAAATATATATGCAATCTAAAGTACATTTAATTTACTGAAACTAAAAGAAAAAGACTATACAGTCGCAAAGAAGATGAAAAATGTTTACGATTCAATAATTCACACATTTGGTTCATTCACTGCTGGTCTGTGTGCTAGGACAGTACACTGTACATGCCCTGCCTGTATTGTCCTGTATGAGGGCCTGTGGAAGGATGGCTGGCAATTCACTGACACACAAGGGAGACAGAAGTTTGATTTGAAAACACTGTACTGCTGTTTTTATTTTAGCCCGCAGAGGGCGCTGTTGTCCGTGGCCTGAGTACTGGCAACGGTACACAGGACCACAGGAATACCAATACTGGTAAACAGTTAAAAGCTGGCGCACTCACAGGTGCTCAAAATAATAATGAAAACAAAAGGTGAAATGAAAAGGGAAAATAAAACACAGTAATAAAACTACAAAATAAAGGTGCTGCTCACACAGTGCCCCCACTGCCGCTAATCCGGTCAGCTTGGGATCTCCGTCCTATGCTGTTATGCACTATACACTGGGGTGGCCAAGGTTCCCCTATCACTACACACGTACCCTCGGGTACGTAACAATATATTTTAATAAATGGTTTATTTATTGCTGGCTGTCTTCCTCAGCCGTGCTTGCCTGTTTTGGTCGCTCGCTCCAACCACTGGGCTTCTCAGCCAGCGTCTCTGTGTGTTTCCAATCACAGCCACCCGAATGCACAACCAATCGCAGTTCTTATGGGCCAAGCAATCCCACAAGGCCCGCCTCTCAACCACTCAGAGAGAGGGAAAGCCAACACACCCTCTTCCCCACCTCTCCGTGTCATCACCATGACCGACAGGCGGATCTTATGAGACTGCTGCCCTCTTCCTGCAGAACCACGCATACGCCAGATAGTCAGCACAGATCTCCCCTGTTACAGGGCCCTTCATTCATTTAATTTTGATATACAGGGGAGCACTGCACTGTACTGTACTGTACTGTACCTCACTCATTGGCTCACCTATCATCTGCTCGAAAGTCTCTGCCAGTTTCTCAGGGTTTTCCAGTTTGAAAACGTGCTTCTCTTTGTCCTTCTTTGACGCGATCAGATTGATTTCATCCTCATCAATGTCTTCACCAACTCCAAAAACGTAAATATCTGTAGGGGGTGAGATACAGAATAAAGGTCTTTCTGCTAACCTCCACTTGTTCAAAATGCTGCAGCCCTGTGTTTAAACTCCATCTCAACTCAGCATCATCATCACTCCAGTCTTTAAATCTCTGCACTGATTGACAGTTTTAAAACTGCTTTAGGAGATTGGGACACAGGCAGCTGTAAGTAGCTGGCATCCTTCCACTCTGCTTGACCCTCTTCAATCCGGGTTCTGCCCTGAACACTGCACAGAGACCGCCCTCCTCTGTGTAACTGACTCTCTGCTCTCTGCTCAGGTTGCCTCCCTCCTCTCCATTCTAATTATCATTGAGCTCTCCTCTGCCTTTTATCATGCTATTCTCCTCTCATCTCTCTGACTTGAGCATCTCAGGCCTGGTTATCTTTCTTAACACTCTTTCGAGGGTTCCTGGTGTGGCTATCTCTCTTCTCCTCACTCCTCTCTGCAGGTGTAACTCAAGGATCTGCCCTGTGGCCCCACACCTGTTCTCACTCTACACGCATTCGCTAGGTACTCATCTCCTATTTTGGTTACTCCTACCACCTTTATGCTGATGATGCCCAGATCATCCTCTCCTTTCCCTCCTTTGATTCCCACATCTCCTCCCGCATGTCAGACTCTCAGCTATCCCAACCTGGACACATTCACATCACAAACTCAACCTCTAAATCTGATCTCCTCTACTTTCCTTCTGCTTCCTCTCCCTCCTCTGACCTCTCCATCTCAGTATCCCTCTATCACTCTTTCTCCATCTCCTTCTGCTAAAAACCTGTGTGTTACTCTTGACCCCTCCCTCTCCTACTCCCTGTCATGCACTTGCAGCTTCTTTCCTAGCAACATCTACTGAATCTGTCCTCACCACTTATAATACCCAACTCCTGGTCCAAGCTCTTGTACTCTCCAGACTCGACTACTGTAACTCTCTCTGTGCTGGTTCCCCATCTTTGGCTAGTGCCCCCTTCAGCCCATTCCAAATTCTGCTGCTTGTCTTGTTTTTTCCAAACCTTGCTACTCTCATGCTACCCCTCTGCTTCGCACCCTGCACTGGCTACCAATCTCTGCTCGCATTCAATTCAAGACCCTTGTTCTTGCCTATCGCTCTCTTCACCAGACTGCCCCCTCCTATCTCCCAATCCCTTGTGTCTCCCTACACCCCCTCTCGCCCTCTCCGCTCCTACTGTACAGGCAGACTGGTCAGTCTTCCCTCCACTCTCTATCCTCCCATGCCTGCTCCCTCTATTCCCTAGAACCTCTGGGGTGGAACCAGCTATAGGAGAACTTCCGCCCAATTCAGACGCTGAGCAAAATAATCTGTTATACAAAGACATTAGAAGTATGTGTAGAAAAGGAGAAGCCATACTAATGGGGGATTTCAACTTCACCCATATAAAATGGGAAAACCCAGTGGGGAGCACGACGGACGAAATTGAAATGGTGGAAATGACAAATGACTGATTCCTAACGCAATTTGTCAAGGCACCGACTAGAGGGGAGGCATGCCTTGATTTAGTCTTTTCAAATAACGAAGACAGAATAACTAAAACAGAGGTCAAAGAGCCATTGGCAAACTCAGACCATAACATGGTCTCATTTGAAGTGTTTTTTAAAACCCCAGAAGTAATGACTAAAGCTAAGGTTTACAATTTTAGAAAAGCAAACTATGAAGGTATGAAACAGAGACTAACAGAAGTAGATTGTAGTAAAATAGAGAAAACATCCACAGAAAAAGGATGGCTGTTTTTTAAAAATGTAGTACTAGAGGCGCAAAACAACTACATCCAAAAGTAGACAAATCTAAATCTAAAACAAAATGGCCAAAATGGTTTAATAGATTAATTAAAAAAAAAATCATAGAATGTCATTGCTCCCGCGGCCCACCTGGGACTAAATAAATAGATCAAATACATACAACCATGCATACATTAAATTAAAAAAATAGACTAGTGAGCACCAAATACTTACCAAATTATTTAGTTTTCAAGCTTTCACTCAGCAAAATTGTACTTATTAAAAACGTTTTCCATACATTCATTACATTTATTTGTGTGCTAACAAAACCTGAACAATAACTCCTAATCAATAACTCCTAATCAATAACTCCTAATCAATAACTCCTGCCGTGTTGTTTAATTTGCCCTGGCATTTTTTATTTATTTTTTTAAATATCGAATATCGACTAGCTACTCATTTTGGTAAAATACAGCTGTTGCATTGTGCCCGAGTTTTTAATTAATTCAGATTCGCAATTTAGCTGTTGAAAAAAACTAAAAACATACCGGTATAAATTAGTGGCAGTTACTGGTGCTATGTTTTGAATGCAGTTTATTCATATTGTCACTTTACAGTGCTGGCAGGATGCAGCCTGCTTGTTTCTCCCCCAGTCGACTGTATAATTATTAAAAGTGAACTCCACCACTGCAGGTACTTTAATGTACTCTCCATGTTGTTGTTGCTTTGTTTTTTTCTCTGTCAAAACTCAACAATCACTATTTTCCTCAGTAATGGTCTTAACAACCATGGCAGACACCTGTTTATGTGCACAATGACAAGGTGACTGCGTGCGTTAGAGAGGGGCTGCATGTAGTCCAGTGGTTAAAGAAAAGGGCTTGTAACCAGAAGGTCCCGGTTCAAATCCCGGCTCAGCCACTGACTCATTATGTGACCCTGAGCAAGTCACTTAACCTCCTTGTGCTCCGTCTTTCAGGTGAGATGTAGTTGTTAGTGACTCTGCAGCTGATGCATAGTTCACACACCTGAGTCTCTGTAAGTCGCCTTGGATAAAGGCATCTGTTAAATAAAATGTAATGAAATAAGTTTGTTATTGATTTTATCATAAAAACAATGACGTGAGTCAGATGGAGACACTTTTGCGTGACTCGAGTCGAGTCACGTCTTTTGAGCAGGGAGTCGAGTAGAGTCGAGTCTTTGCTTGCAGGGACTCGAGTCAAGTCGAGTCATTTGATGGCAATGACTCGAGTCGAGTCCAGTCACGAAAAATTGCGACTTGATTCTGAGTCAAGTCAAGTCACTGACTCGAGTCATTACAACTCTGGTGTTCACCATAAATGACATAGTTTATAAATATTAGAAGTAATTATCATAACATGTTTTGCCTTGTACCGATTTACCACATTGCCAGAATTTGCATGAAAGTTTCTAAAATGGCAAGAGATGTGTGGGACAGTAGGGATTAACATTAAACAAACAGGAACCAGAAAGTGCTGCTTCAGATTTGGTAAGCGAGTCAGAATTGGGATACAGATACAGGTGTGCTTCACGCTTTTCAAACACAGATCCAACTTGCAAGGTACTTGTTAAGTATAGCGATCAATGTTTTGTTTTGTTGTGAGGCGAGCTCCACGCCCTCTATGGCCGGACCATCGGTGGCTCTTGGAGCCCCAGAGCCCCTCCTCCATGACCTGTCCCAGGACCCCCTGCTAGGCATCCCCGATGCATAGGCCGCCCACAGTCGCTTCCCATCTCCGCAAGCAAGAAGGGTGAAGCGTTCCAAGCAGGCAAGGGACATTATGGACCTCAAGGCCCAGATGGCCCAGGTCCTAGAGCTCTTGGCTAAACAGGCGCCGGTGGCCCAGGCCCCTGTCCAGGCCACGCTGCAGCCCCAATTGCCATACTTCCCCTCCCCCAGAGGAGTTCAGGGTGGATGGGAAGGGGCGTCTCAGCTGGCGCAAGAGGACATGCTCTCCATAGCGGCCTCTGGGGAGAACCATGCCGGTCCGCTTTCCAGATGCAGGTGATGGCTCCTCACCCTCAGAAGTTCCCGGCCTTCTCAGACTTAATGGAGGAGGTATGCTCCTCCTGGGATCGTCCAGCCTCGGGTCCAAGTGTGCTGAAACAGGCTGCACCACTTGTCTCCTTAGAAGGCGCGGATAAGCTTGGCCTAGCGGAGTTCCCCCGGTTAGACTCTACCATCGCGGCCCTAGTTAAGGCCCCGTTGGTGGGTGGGTTGGCTAGAGACCCGGTGTGCCCAAACCCTCAATGTAAGGTGACAGAAATGCATCTCAAGCAGGCGTATGCAGCAGAAGCTCAGGAAACACGCCTGTCTAATACAGCGAGAGTGCTTACTGCTTACATGGACGGTGTACTGCACGAGGCCCTGCTCCCTGAGTTACGTCTCCTGTCCAGCACACTGCTGCAGATCACCGGTCTCCAAGGGCATGCTCATGACCGGAGCCTGGCTAGCTTGATTGTGACTCGTAGACAGCTATGACTGTCACAAGCCAGAGTTCCTGATGCGGATAAGGCCGCACTGCTTGACGCACATACCTTTGGGCCAGCCATGGAGCAGATCTTACAGAGATCCCACCGGGAATGCGAGGCGTCCCGGCAGGTGGCAGCATTGCTACCTCTCTGTGAATCCACGTGGGGCAGGTCAAGCTGCTGGCAAGCTCCTCAGACGCGGACTGTCACTAGTACAGTTCCAGACCACATGGCTCCACTGGGTGACCTAAGGCATCGCCTACAGGGCACACCACCAGCTAGCAACTGGGCCCAACCGGCAGGCAGGTGGAAAGCAGGACATGGCCAGTCCACACACCAGCATCACAGGAAGCGTTTTCAGGGCCAGCGACCTAAACAGCCACCCTAAACTGCCCAGCCTCAGCCTCAGCAGGCCGAGCAGGGCCCCTGAAGGCTGACGGCTTTAGACCCCCTTTTTGGCACAAAAGCTGCAGTAATGGCGCACTTGCACCTCAGACTCCTGGGTGCTCGCCACCGTGCAAAACGATTACGTGCTTCAGTTCCGCTTGGGACCTCCTCCCTTTCGAGGCACCACGAATACTGTCGTGACACACCCTCTCCAGGCCTCTGTACTTCAGAAGGAAGTGGCCACCTTGCTGTGCAAGTGAGCCATTCGTCTCATAGACCCCACCTCCCACGGAGAGGTGTACTACTCAAGGTATTTTCTGGTACCTAAAAAGAATGGTGGCTTTCGCCCCATCTTAGACCTGAGGCTCCTCAACGGGTTCTTAAAAGAAAGGAAGTTCCAAATGCTGAGGCACCGTTACATTCTCCAGTCTGTCCGGTCGGACGACTGGTTCACCACCGTGGACTTACGGGACGCGTACTTTCACGTTCCCATTTGTCCAGAGCACAGAAATTATCTCCTCTTCTCTTTTCAAGGAAGCATTACGAGTTTGCTGTGCTGTCATTCAGCCTCTCCCTAGCTCCTTGTACGTTTTCAAAGTGCGTGGACGCTTTCCTGGCTCCCCTACGGCTCATATGCTGCCATTCCTTCTCCCTCGCGACGGCTCTGGTATACATTATCCCATACGTTGGGTCTTGGTGGTCGTCTTCGAATTGAAATGGAACGTTAGGTTACTTACCATAACCCTGGTTCCCTGAAAGAGAAGACAACCACCAACCATGAGGTCGCATCGGTCACCCTCAAGGGTTCGACGGAAAAACATAAATGGCTTCCTTTGGACCGAGTGCATCATCTCAGGAAGGGGCCTACCTGCAGCTCTGGTATAGAGAGCGCAGCAATACCTACCAAATGGGCAGGCATATCCCATACGTAATGTCTTGGTGGCCATCTTCTCTTTCAGGGAACCAGGGTTAAGTAACCTAGGTTTTAGACAAACAACTTTAGCAAGTGGTGAAGGAAAAGCTTTTTATAAATCTTTATTTTTCACAGCAGCACTATAGTTAATGAAGCCACGTTCCAAACACATATACATCGTAAATAAGCTCTGTATTGCAAAGGCTGGAAGTATGTATTTGAAAAATAATGACATCATTAATATTTATGAACATAACAAACACTGCAGTCACATATGCCAACATTGTTCAATGAATGTAAACATTTCTAAATATGCATTAACAAATGGTGGTATGGAATAAAGAGCAGTTTTTTCTTCATCAGCACCACAGCAAGGCAATCGCTAGGGCTATCGTTTTCTTAAAGGGAATGTCAGTAGCTCCTGATTTACAAGCAGCTTTCACCTCCCACTTTTTCTTCACTGGTCAGTGCTAACGAAATTCCGCCAGCGCTGCTCAAACTCCCTTCAAAATCACAGCATGAAGGGAGCAGTGCAATCCAGTAAGCACTTTTACGTTTGCGTTTCATCAAAATCAAGCTGAGTTATATTACTGTTTTAGGATTTACTAACCGCTGTGTTTCTTTTTTAAAGAAATGTTTTGGCAATACGCCCCACATTTTTCTCTTACCCAAGAACTCCTCTCTGATGTGTCCAGGGTTTGTGATACCCAACAAGGAGCGCATCTGCCTCACAGCATCCTCGGGTTTACCTCCCATATTCTTCTTTCCTGAGGGGTGGGAAATCATACAGTATTTCAACAATAATAAGGTTACCAGCCAAGCAGGCAAACATTTCAGCTAATGCCTTCTTCAGTGTTATTGATGGAAACATGTGATTGATTATCGAATACATAGATATATAAATAGCAATACCGTCAGTGATGAGCAGAACAACGTTCCTGACTTCTTCAAACTCATTTTTCATTCTAGCTTTCAGAAACGACATATCCTTATATACAGTGTCCAGGGCTTCTTTGATATTGGTTCCAGACTGCTCCTGGTGCACTGAAACAATAAGCACACATCCCAACATGGACAGGTGACACTTCTGTAGTGTTAGGGTGTCTTGATTTAAATAGGATTACTAAGTGTTATGTTACAACACTGCCATCTAGGGGAATGGGGATGTTACTTCAGCGTGGGGAATGTGAATGATACTTAATAAAGCCGGGTTGTTCAGTTTATACTCCCACTCCCATCCTCTTTAGTAATTACACAACTTCAACCTCCTAAACTCTGAGTCACAGTAAAATGAAAAGCTATTTTGTCAAAGGCACTGAAAGGGTGATCAAAACAAGACTCACCAGAAAAATCAAAGTCACTCAGCTGGCTGTATGCTTTGGATATGTCAATTGTTTCGTCCACAATATCCACAATCTTCTCAGCATTTGTTGCAAAAGTCACAATGCCCCATTTTGGCTCAACTTCATAAGAACTAATCTGGGAGGAAAGAACAGAAAAAACAGAACAAGATAAAGGCATACTGTTAACGGGTTGCAATATGCAAATATGTTCCTTTTTTTTACTGTCCCCTACAGGAGAGACTGCCTTTACAAGCAGGGGGAGGGTGTGTACAGAGATCCCAGTTAGACAGGAGCTGAGCGACCCAGGGCAGCTTTTAAACTGCTTTACACTGCCCCCTACAGGAGAGAATGTGCCTTTACAATCAGAGGGAGGGGTTTACATGGAGCCCAGTTGGACAGAAGTTTTACCTTGTCCATAAAGTCCAGAGCGCATTTCTTTGACTTTTCAAAATCCTCTTCTCCGACACTTTCAGAAGCATCTAAGATGATGTAGATGTGAAGTTTCCCTCCTTTCTTGAGGACTATCTTTCTTCCAAGTTGTTCTACAAAGAGCAGGCAGCAAAACAAAAAAGTGTGTCAGTAACATTCATACCAGAAGAAATGTAATTCAATGAGAAATGCTTCAAATGAAAGTCAGTTGAAAAAGACTTTCAGTCATACCATGTGTCACTGAATTCATTAAGTTTCCTTTAGTGTTTCATACTGTACATAGTGTACAAAGTGTTTGTCTAAACTTTGTCAACTCTGCTTAGGATTTAAAAAACAATGTTTATTTTATTTATTTATATAGCACCTTTCACACAAAGTGTCTCAAAGTGCTTTACAATACAATAAAAAACAACAACAACATCAGAATTTAACACAATTTTTACAGCAAAATTGGTAATATTAATAAAAAGTAAGCAACAACTCAGTTAAAAACAGAAATACAGTGAACAAATTAAAAATAATAATAGATTGATACATAAAATCAGGATTCAAAAGCTAATCTAAAAAAATGAGTTTTTAACCTCGACTTAAACATGCAGTGACTCTGCTTCTCTGATGTCGGATGGCAATCTATTCCTCAGTCTTAGTACTTTATTATAGCTGAAAGCTCTTTCATCCTTTCTCTTGGTCTTGGTCTTTGGAACAAGCAGAAGAGTGTAGTCGGCTGACCTTAGAGCACGGACAGGTGCAGGTGGGCACAGGAGCTCTTTAGATAGTCAGGAGCCAGACCATGGAGAACGCCTTGTAAGTCAGCAGCAAGACCTTCAAATCAATTCTAAAACGTACTGGAAGCCAGTGAAGTGCAGCCAACACTGGAGTTATGTGCTCTCTTTCCTTTGTTCTACTTAGCACCCTGGCAGCTGCATTTTGAACAAGCTGCAAATGGCATGTTGTCCATGTCCTCCTTTGTAAAAACCTTAGTAATCATTTAATATATTTGCTATTTTTTTTCTTCGTCTATGACTTTGCCATTACCTTTGTTGAAGCTGACACCCTGGGATCCTTCAAGAAGCTGCTTGATGAGATTCTGGGATGAATAAGCTACTAACAACCAAATGAGCAAGATGGGCTGAATGGCCTCCTCTCGTTTGTAAACTTTCTTATTTTCTTATGTTCTTATTTGTGTCTCTTAGACATTTACCTCTTCTTTGAATGTTTTCTTGCTGTTATAATATTGGAAAAACATTCTGGAATTGGTTTTAACCCCCTTAGCAATATTGATTTCTATCTCTCTCTTGGCCTTTCTAACTTCCTTTTTGACTTGTGTTTGCAGTTCCAAGTACTCTTTCTGTGTACTTTGTTTTTGGTCCCTTTTAAATGCTCTGTAAAGTGCCTTTTTTCACTGATTTTTTTTTTAAAAATTGACTATTAAACCATTTTGGCCATTTTGTTTTAGATTTAGATTTGTCTACTTTTGGGATGTACTTGTTTTGTGCCTCTAGTACTACATTTTGAAAAAAACGGTCATCCTTTTTCTGTGGATGTGTGGCAATGTGCCCCGTGGTGTATAGATTGGTACACGGGATATAAATGGGTCTGTGTTTCACGTGTGATTTAAAAGTGTAGATTTGTATTTAGGCACGAAGAGGGCACAAATCACTTCACATGCTGGTTAAATGTAATATGTGAGCACGGGGTTGCACGTAATGAATTCACGTGCTGGGATTCAAGTGAATAATTAATTAGTAATTGAATCCCAGCACAACAGTATATATAGAGACACATAGCTCTCACTCGGGGGTTGGGTGTTCGGTGAGTGGAGAACGGGATTGGAGACGGAGGTAATTGTGAATTTTAAAAGTAAATAGTTAAAGTATCTGCTCACCGTGTTTGTTTGTCTGTCTAGTCCGTTTTGTTCGTCTATTTATTTTGGCTACAAGTGCCGTGTCCTGTTTTGTGCTGTGTTTTGTTGTTTCAAACCTTTTATTTTCTGTTCTGTTTATTAAATGCTGAGTGAAAGCATTCGCTCAGCTTCACCAAACCACACCTCTCTGTCTGTTTATTTCCTGCTTCTGGTCTGACGCCACCCACTCCGGCCATCTTTGTGACAGGATGTTTTCTCTATTTTACTCCAATCTACTTCTGTTAGTCTCTGTTTCATACCTTCATAGTTTGCTTTTGTAAAATTGTAAACCTTAGCTTTGGTCATTTCTTTTGGGGTTTTAAAAATCACTTCAAATGAGACCATGTTGTCTCTGACCTCTGTTTTAGTTATTCTGTCTTCATTATTTGAAAAGACTAAATCAAGGCATGCCTCCCCTCATTTCCACCATTTCAATTTCGTCCGCTCCTCACCAGGTTTTCCCATTTTATACGGGGGAAGTTGAAATCCCCCATTAGTATGGCTTCTCCTTTGCTATACACATTTCTAATGTCATTGTATAACAGATTATTTTGCTCGGCATCTGAATTTGGCGGTCTATAATATGTTCCTATTATTATGCCCTTTGAATTTATGTCCATTATTTCTTTGTCCAGATTTAACACCTGGGCTTCAATACTATTTCTGATGTATAGCGCTACCCCTCCGCCTCTTCTGTCCTGCCTGGCTTTCCTATACAGTGTGTACCCACTAATATTATATTCATCTCCATCACTCTCAGAAAACCAAGTTTCTGTAACACCTATCACATCGTAGTTACTTAGTGCAGTAGCTTCAAGTTCTAACATTTTGTTTCTGAGACTATAGGGGCAGAGCTGTGAATATTAACAACCCTGTGAGAGGCTCTGCTTTCCTGGGTGAGGGGCAGAGCTGTGAATATTAACACCCCTTTGAGAGGCTCTGCTTTCCTGGGTGAGGGGCAGCATGTGAATATTAACACCCCTGTGAGAGGCTCTGCTTTCCTGGGTGAGGGGCAGCGCTGTGAATATTAACACCCCTGTGAGAGGCTCTGCTTTCCTGGGTGAGGGGCAGAGCTGTGAATATTAACACCCCTGTGAGAGGCTCTGCTTTCCTGGGTGAGGGGCAGAGCTGTGAATATTAACACCCCTGTGAGAGTCTCTGCTTTCCTGGGTGAGGGGCAGCGCTGTGAATATTAACACCCCTGTGAGAGGCTCTGCTTTCCTGGGTGAGGGGCAGCGCTGTGAATATTAACACCCCTGTGAGCGGCTCTGCTTTCCTGGGTGAGGGGCAGCGCTGTGAATATTAACACCCCTGTGAGAGTCTCTGCTTTCCTGGGTGAGGGGCAGCGCTGTGAATATTAACACCCCTGTGAGAGTCTCTGCTTTCCTGGGTGAGGGGCAGCGCTGTGAATATTAACACCCCTGTGAGAGCTCTGCTTTCCTGGGTGAGGGGCAGCGCTGTGAATATTAACACCCCTGTGAGAGGCTCTGCTTTCCTGGGTGAGGGGCAGCGCTGTGAATATTAACACCCCTGTGAGAGGCTCTGCTTTCCTGGGTGAGGGGCAGCGCTGTGAATATTAACACCCCTGTAAGAGTCTCTGCTTTCCTGGGTGAGGGGCAGCACTGTGAATATTAACACCCCTGTGAGAGGCTCTGCTTTCCTGGGTGAGGGGCAGCGCTGTGAATATTAACACCCCTGTTAGAGGCTCTGCTTTCCTGGGTGAGGGGCAGAGCTGTGAATATTAACACCCCTGTGAGAGGCTCTGCTTTCCTGGGTGAGGGGCAGCGCTGTGAATATTAACACCCCTGTGAGAGGCTCTGCTTTCCTGGGTGAGGGGCAGTGCTGTGAATATTAACACCCCTGTGAGAGTCTCTGCTCTCCTGGGTGAGGGGCAGCGCTGTGAATATTAACACCCCTGTTAGAGGCTCTGCTTTCCTGGGTGAGGGGCAGAGCTGTGAATATTAACACCCCTGTGAGAGGCTCTGCTTTCCTGGGTGAGGGGCAGCGCTGTGAATATTAACACCCCTGTGAGAGGCTCTGCTTTCCTGGGTGAGGGGCAGAGCTGTGAATATTAACACCCCTGTGAGAGGCTCTGCTTTCCTGGGTGAGAGGCAGCTGTGAATATTAACACCCCTGTGAGAGGCTCTGCTTTCCTGGGTGAGGTGCAGAGCTGTGAATATTAACACCCCTGTGAGAGGCTCTGCTTTCCTGGGTGAGGGGCAGCGCTGTGAATATTAACACCCCTGTGAGAGGCTCTGCTTTCCTGGGTGAGGGGCAGCGCTGTGAATATTAACACCCCTGTGAGAGGCTCTGCTTTCCTGGGTGAGGGGCAGCGCTGTGAATATTAACACCCCTGTGAGAGGCTCTGCTTTCCTGGGTGAGGGGCAGCGCTGTGAATATTAACACCCCTGTGAGAGGCTCTGCTTTCCTGGGTGAGGGACAGCGTTGTGAATATTAACACCCCTGTGAGAGGCTCTGCTTTCCTGGGTGAGGGGCAGCGCTGTGAATATTAACACCCCTGTGAGAGGCTCTGCTTTCCTGGGTGAGGGGCAGCGCTGTGAATATTAACACCCCTGTGAGAGGCTCTGCTTTCCTGGGTGAGGGGCAGCGCTGTGAATATTAACACCCCTGTGAGAGGCTCTGCTTTCCTGGGTGAGGGGCAGCGTTGTGAATATTAACACCCCTGTGAGAGGCTCTGCTTTCCTGGGTGACGAGCACCTCTTACCTTCACTAGGAGGTGTGTCTGAATCTGCTACATGGAGCAGCGCATTGAGGGAGGTTGAGAAGCCTTGAGAGGCCTCCTCTGGTGTGTCATAGGTGTTCTTGTCTGCAAACACAAGAAACAAACAGACACCACAAAATGTTACACACGGGTTTGTATTATTAAAATGGGTAAGGTGACCATATGGCTCCGTGTTCAGCAGGACGGTTTGGGATAGTTCGGGCTTTTCAACTCACAACCCAATGCATTGTGGTAAGCATAGTCCTGCTTCTCTTAAAGGTAAGAATGGTACCTGAGATAGGTAAAACGTACCAGAATGCATTGGGTTGCGAGTTGAAAAGTCTGAACTGTCCCAAACTGTCCCGCTGAACATAGAGCCATATGGACATCTTAAAAATAGGGGTATGTGCCAGTCTTGGCTACTTCTGCCAATTAAAAGTGTTTTAAAATCACGAGAAGGAACTATAACAGTCTATGACAATTGTTTTGTCTAGACGTCTTTCTGTACATGAAGTGAGGCAGGGAAGCATATTAGCGTTGCACAGCAGGTGAGGTATTTGTGCACGGAAGCCTGTGCAGCGCTGATATACTTCCTGACTATGAGCCTTTGCAGTATTTTCCCCCTACATTTGCCTTTTAAAGACAGTCTCTGTTTAAATGTTTTCTAATTGGATATTGCTAATATCCCGTCCAGAACGAACTGCACTAGTGCTCCACCTCCGCTCTGGCGTGTTTATGGGCCTTGCACATCTGTCTAAACGACCCAATAACAGAATGTAAACAGGGACACATTTTGCAGGAAACCCTCACAATTATTAACGTGACCCGATGATAAATAGCTACAGTCGCGCTGCCACATGCAAGACTGTAAACACTTTGTTACAATGCCATTCCTGTATATTTGCCACTGTGAAACACGATGAAATATGTAACAAAGCAATACCTTATTTGGAAACACTTTATAATAAAATGCTGCTTATTAATGTTTTATAAGTGTTTTATAAATATATATAATAGATTCTTACACCTTTTCTTGGTGGTTGCTTTCCTGGATGGAGGAATATTGTCTTTTGTGTGTAATACTTTGATGGAACTGGTGGCAACTTATTGGTTATGTTACGCTTGTCTTCCAATGCTGAGGCCAAACATCGCAGCACCTGGTCATGGCATCACGTAAACCGGCCTTGGCTAAGACCCACCTTACATCCTGTCAAAATGTGCCTTAATGTTACAAGTGATGAACACAAAGGACATGAGGGATCCTTACCTACCCAGAGGTTTAAGTTCTGTGGTGATGGGAGAACATCATATGTTGACCTGATGAGGAAACTGATCCTGCTCTGTTCCATTGTCCATAGGTCTTGCCAGCCGATCTTGCGTTGTTCCACACTCTCCCATCTCATCCATTCTCCCTGCATGGCCTGGGAAGTGGTCTTTATGCACCTCATCCTCTCCTCCTGCTTTTGCACTTCGTTGACTACCAGCTTCCTCGGTTGAGCTGGGGCTGCCTTGTGCCATGTAGGAGGAGCTGAACTGAGACCAAGACCCCTTCTTCCATGCTGAACTTGCCCCATGATATCAACAATTCGAAGGGCAGCCTTTGCATCTTTCACGGCTTTCTGTGCCGCCCTCTTTCTTCCAGTTGTCAACACAGGTGCTGCCTCCCTTACTCTGTGCACTTAAACTCCTCCGTTAGAGCGGAGACTGGTAGCTGTAGTATTCCTTTACCATAAAGTTTCTGAGGCAGCGTGGAAGTCCCAACCGTTTCCTGACGTATGAACTGATTAAAGCTTCCAGCTTCTCAACTGTTGTCAAAGAAACCTCATACATAGTCAGTGGCCACAGCATCCTTGGCAGTAGACCAAACGACAGCACCAGAGTTTCAGTTTGGCCAGTAAAGCGCTGCTATGCTCTTCAACCCTTTCACTGCTTGTTGTCTAATTTCTCCCACATGAACTGTGTCCTTTAGAACCCCGTCGTACCAATTCCCAAGCGCTCTACTCCCACTACCCATTTTGATGCCCTAATAATTACTTCCATTGCCATGGTAAAAGCCAGTGGAGAAATGGTGCATCCTGCCATTATTCCAACTTCTAGGCATTGCCATGTAGTGCTGAATTCTGAAGTTGAAAAACTAAATTGCAAATCTCCAAAGTAGGCTTTCACTAAATTTGTTATTGTCATCGGTACACTGAAAAAATCAAATGCTGCCCAAAGAAGTTCATGTGGCACTGAACCATATGCATTAGTCAAATCCAGGAATGTCACATGGAGCTCCTTCCTCTCCTTTTTAGCTGATTGAATTTGTTGCCAGATCATGCTGAAACCTGGAATGCCCGCTTTGTGTACTGAAGTGTCAATGAAGCAGTTCTTTAATAGGTAAGTTGACAATCTCTGAGCAATAATGCTGAAGAAAATCTTGCCTTCCACATTTAATAGGGAAATAGGGCGAAACTGACTGATGCTTGTAGAATCTTTTTCTTTAGGTATAAAGACTCCACCTGCTCGGCGTCATGCTCGTGGTACAACCTGTTTTTCCCATGTCACTTTCACCAATTTCCACAGGATTCGTAGAACTCCAGAAGCACTCTTGAACACTCTGTATGGAACTCCATTAGTCCCTAGAGATGATGACGCCTTTGCTTTTTCACAACTTGCTCTACTTCTTTCCACTTAGGAGCACATATAGGAGCAATATAACCGTGAAACTCCATCTTCACCAGACATCTGAATTTGGCTCCGAGCCAAGCAGGACCGGGGGCAGGGGTAGGATTTTCGTCATTATGTTGCGTCAGTCAGTACACTCCAGAAAGACAAACAACAAACAACATGACAGGCAGCGAGTGTGATGAGAGGAAAGTACAGCCTGGGATGCTGAGGAAGTGCAGGCTCTAGCTGGTGAAATAAAGCCTTGAACAGAAACAAGTGTCTTTTAAGTTTTCTGCCTTCTCTGAAAAGTTACAATATATACATTGCATAATGTGGTGCCATTGCAGATCCCATCACCACACCTTGAATTTGTAAATAATATGTGCTTTCAAATCTACTTAAAACTAAAGATATTTTAGGAACTGCAAATAAGTTGCAAGAAATGTGTTGCATTTTCTAATCCGATTTTGCAAAGAAACCGAGTCGCAGAATTGCGAGAGAGGCAGGATTTCCCAATCGAGCTGTGTGACGGGGTGCCCACCCCTTGTGTATATTATATACGATGTGTTTGTATTATTATTATTGTATTTGTATGCGGGGGGACAAAGCCGTCCATCCTAATCATTATTATTGTGTTATGTGCGGGCGGTCGAGCACCGTCTGTCTTTTATTATTTACTATTTGAGCCTTATAATGTATAGTCAGCCTGTCTTATTATGTATAGTCAGCCTGTCTTATAATGTATAGTCAGCCTGTCTTATAATGTATAGTCAGCCTGTCTTATAATGTATAGTCAGCCTGTCTTATAATGTACAGTCAGCCTGTCTTATAATGTATAGTCAGCCTGTCTTATAATGTATAGTCAGTGTGGATGGGGCTAATACCCCATCCCTAAAAACTCTCGTGGGAATGTGTCTGGAGCCTTAATAAGGTCATTTATTAATAGGTAATTAAGGCTCCAGCCATAAATATAAAAGGACCCACTCTCGACTCATTAGGGGAAGAGTGTCCGAGGTGAGACAAGAGATAAGAGACATGAGTCTGAATTGAGAGAAAACAACTGCTATATATCCAAAATACACATGTTTTTCGTTATTGTTTATTTGTTTGGCCGCCGTGCCCTTTTGTTTTGAAAAAGTGTTTTTTTTGTTTAAGCTGTTTGTTTATTATTTTAATAAAACACTGAGCACAGCCGTAGCGCTTCAGTTTCAGCCCGGACCTTTTTGTCGTGTTGCACTTCTTCCCGGTCTGTGATGTCACCACACCTGCACACTACAACCACTCTGACACAAGCTGTATTTATTTTTTTTATCTTAAAATAAGCTTTATTGTTTGGTACGGTGTGCTGTGTGAGAAACAGACATTATTATTGTATGTATATGAATGAACTGTGCATTTATTTGAAACAAATCAAATAAAGAAAATCCGCCATTAAACATGTAATTGTATTTTAATGTGTGGCGCTTGCCATTCAAACGATAGCCTATGGATATACACTAATATGGCAAACCGCATTGCATCAGAAGGGGAAAGTTTTAAACATATTATTCACTGAGACAAATAACCAGAGCTTTCTAGGTGCACCGTTGCTTCTGTATTCTTTTGTGAGCTGGAAAGGAAACGTGTGCTAACATAAGAGGATTCCTTTTCTCAACTTAAAGTTAAATATCATTAACTTTGACAAAATAACATTCCTGGTGGCTACAGTAATTTTGCCATAACCTCTGGATCCACAACTCAAATACAGCAGCTCTTAATACTGCATAATCTACCTACGACTTGAGACACTTGTTGCGTGTGACGTCAGCTGCATGGCTCGGCTATGCAGTGAAAAACCAACCTGGTTTCTCCTGAGCCATGCGGGGGTTGTTCGGCTCTGCCCCGGCATGGCTCAGTTGTACAGTGGAAAAGAGGTATAAGACAGATGTCATTTGCAGATCTGTGCTCTTTATAAACCCGCTGCTTTGCACTCACAGTAGCAGGCTGGCTCGGTGCCAGTCCACTCATGGTTCTCCTGGCACTCCCGCTTTGCAGACCCGAACATGAAGAGGCCTCTGTCGCACCGGTAGGTCACCTTGTCATCGATCCCGAACCTGTCCCCTGTCCTGCGGGAGCCGGGTGGGGTGCCTGGGTTAGGACAGTGTTCTGCTGTGCAGGGAGGGAGGGATCAAGAGGGCAACGTCACACACAAGGTTAAAGGGGAGCCAATTAATGATGAGTATGAAGCACAGACCGGACACTCTCCCCTCCCTCCTTCCTCCCCTCTCCCCCTCAATCACAACCATTGTCACACTCTCTCCTCCCCTCCCTCTCCCTCTTTCCCCTTTCCCCTCTTCCCTCTCTCTCTACCCTCTCTCTCGCTCCTCTCACTCACAGCCGTTGTCACAGATGGGGTTCTCTCCATTCCATTTCCCGTTGGGCTGGCAGGTTCGAGTGGGGGACCCCCGTAGCTGGTACCCCTCAAAGCAGCTGTAGGAGGTGATGTTTCCCACAAGGTACTCCCTCAGCATGGGCTCCATCGACCCGTGCTCCAGTCTGGAAGGGTCTGGGCAGCTGATCCCTGAGAGTCAGAGAGAGACACAGAAAGAATCACTCACACACGGCCCATGCAGTCCAGGGTAGGGCTTCACTCAGTACAGTTAAATCATTCTTTTCAGGGAGGTAGTTTGATTATCCAGACTCCCACCCACCATCCCACACATTATAAATATTAAAATCAAACTCAAATTAAATTCAATGAGATAGACCTTTGCCATGGAGTTTGCAGAGTTTGTTGTGTGTTTCTGTGGTAAATTCAGAGAGACTCAAGGGAAATTCAATGACAAACATTTCAATGTCTTCAATCAGAAGGGCTTCCCATAAAGCATCTGTCATCGAGTTTGCTGGGTTGTAGTGTTACTGAAAGAAGCGTATTAAACTCAATGGCAAATCACATCTACAGCAAGAAAGGAAATTTTAGTTGGGTGAGTTTGCTGAGTTTGTGGTGCTGCTCCTGTGACGGTTCGCCCGGGACTCACACTTGCAGACCACCTTGCTGACTGTGCCCCCCGTCGGTGTCTTCAGGGGGCTCCAGCGCCCATAGCGATTGCACTTCTGGCTCTGCACGGGGTAGGGGTACATGCCCTGGGGGCAGCTGTACTTCACCACGCTGCTGCGGCTCACGCCAGTCGGCCAGTAGCTGCCCCCGTTAATCTTGATGGAGTCCATAGCGCAGTCAACAGTCCTACGACGAGGGCCTGAGGGAAACACAGGCACACAGTTAGAGACACAGCGATAACCAGAGAGACACAGACACACATGGGACAGAGAGAGAGACACAGACAGAGACAGACAAACAGAGATAATTCTAGATAGAGACACCCACAAAACCAAATACTTCCTCATATTGATATGTATCGGTGAAAGTGATGGCTTTGCAGGGGTGACGTGAGACCAGAAACAGAAACCAAAACAATGAATGGCGGGTGAAAGGAGGCGCAGTGGCGCTCAATGCTTTTTAAATAATAGAAAATAAAAGATTTAAACAAACACAAAACTAGACAAACAAAAAGGAGCGTTGGCCAAACAAATAAACAATAAACTGACAACAAACAAGTATTGTGCTGGTTTTGGATTAGCAACAATTAATCAATTAATAAACTCGGGAGATCTGCGTGAGGTTTTTATGAATGGGGATTTTAACCCCATCCATGTGACTATATATTATGAGACCAGCTTTTCACCGGTCTCACGCAACAAATAATAATATCGGACGGCTTTAGTCTGTCTGCACACAAACATATATATATATATATATATATATATATATATATATAAAAATCATAATACAAATACAATAATAAACAAAGGGGCGGGACACTCCGCCACAGTATCAAAATACGATCACAGGTTACATTTGTAGATATGTCGGAAAAATAATATTTGTGACAATAAAGATTCGTGGCAACTAGGTTTGTTTCACATTTATCCCACATGAATTATGAAAAGTCTTTTCACATTATAGCAAAAATATAAAAGTTTGTTTGTATTTTGGAATCATCTGTCTCTATCAGCGTTCTGTCAAGCATATTTTTTTGGTTGTTGTCCGAGTAACAATCACAACTTCCTGTTGCTGTTGTCTGTGCCTGTTTGACGCTGACAATGGGGGCGTTGCCCACGAGTGTATGTGGCAAATGTGAGCTGTATTAGGGACTGCTATGTTCACAGCAGAGCAAAAAACAGACCAAAGCTATCACAGAGCTCCTTCTGGAGCAGGACGGCTGGACCTGGGCTGGACCTGAGCCGGCTGCTTACACAATAAAAAAGACCTCTCAGTCAGCTTAACAGTGGCTAGTGTAAATGGGGTACAAGTCCTCCTATTCACCTGAAGGTGTGTGCCTGCCCGTGATCCCAGAGGAAAGGTAAAATACCTGACTCCTAATGCTTGTTGCTACATGTGTATAATGATAATGTTAAGAATAATGTGTCTAACTGCTGAATATTGGAACCAATAAAGAGAACTATGTTCAACTTTTAACCATCAATTGGACATGAATCATTATAAACCAGTGCTGTTCAAAATCAATCGCTGACTAGACACAGGTGCAGTCTAGATATAACATGGCTATGAGTACCAGAGAATAGGACATTACAGTAATCAATTCTGGAAGATACAAAAGCATGCACCAATTTCTCAGTGTCTGAGTGGGAAAGAATACTTCTCAATTTGGTGATATTTCTTTGATGATAAAAATACATTTCAGTAATATTCCAGATGTGTGTCTCAAAAGAAAGATTTGGGTTGAAGATCACACCCACATTCCTCATTTCACCTGCAAGTTCTATCTCTACCTCCATCTCCACTTCCACCTCCATCTCTATCTCCACCTCCATCTTCATCTCCACCTCTATCTTCACCTTCACCTCCATCTCCATCTCCACCTCCATCTCCATCTCCATCTCCATCTCCATCTCCATCTCCATCTCCACCTCCATCTCCACCTCTATGTCCACCTCTTCCTCCATCTCCATCTCCACCTCCACCTTTATGTCCACCTCCATCTCTATCTCCATCTCCACCTCCATCTCCATCTCCATCTCCATCTCCATCTCCACCTCCACCTCTATGTCCACCTCCACCTCCATCTCCACCTCCACCTCCACCTCTATCTCTACATACACATAAGAACATAAGAAAGTTTACAAACGAGAGGAGGTGATCAGGCCCATCTTGCTCTTTTGGTTGTTAGTAGCTTATTGATCCCAGAATCTCATCAAGCAGCTTCTTCAAGGATCACAGGGTGTCATCTTCAACAACATTACTGGGGAGTTGGTTCCAGACCCTCACTCTTGTTTCTTTTTTCAGGTAGAAAAAGTACCCTGGGTCGACACTGTCAATACCTTTCAGAATTTTGAATGCTTGAATCAGATCACTGTGTAGTCTTCTTTGTTCAAGACTGAATAGATTCAATTATTTTAGCCTGTCTGCATACGCCCTTTAAACCCGGGATAATCTGGGTCCCTCTTCTTTCCCCTCTTTCTAGAGCAGCAATATCCTTTTTGTAACGAGGTGAGCAGAACTGAACACAATATTCTAGGTGAGGTCTTACTAATTGTGACGGGGATGTAATAGGGACCCACTGTAATCCGCCCTCCCGATCTCTTGTGGCGTTGCATAGGGCAGCCCGAAGTCGGGGCGAGCGACCTGAAAATGATCATACTGGGAGTTCTGGTGTGGTTGGTCGTTTCGCCCTGACGCGGAACCGCGTGGTCACCAAGCTCGCTTTCTGCAGTCAGCTGTGCTGTGTCCGCCGGTTGGCTGAGGTGGGGGCATTAGCTGATTGCAGAGGCGGGGTTGGGCAGTATTTAGGCTGCGCTGTTTCTGCATTCGGGCTCTCTGTCCTGGGTTAGCAACAGGAGTGCGCTGTGCTGTTGTGTGTGTGTTGCTACTTTCCTCTGCTCCTATTCCAGATCCCTGAACAGGCGGCTGCCTGTGTCCCAACTACTTTCTCCTTCTCTTCTCGAGTGTGTGCTTCGGAGGTACACGGAAGTCTCGTTTCCACTCAGGGCAGTGAGTGCTGGAGTATGCCGCAGCTAGTGTTGGAAGGAGCAAACTGCAGACACAGCGCCACCACCACTAACGTGGCCCTTTAACCCTTTGCGGTCCATTGTCGGACCTGATCTGACATTGCAATTATTCCTATCCGGTCCATTGTCGGACCCTGTCCGACATCATCAAAAAAACGCAAAAAACGGGTTTCTAGTCGTTTTTTCTCCGGAAAAAGCAGAGAAAACCATTCAATGGCCGAGTGGGAGCGACAGGAGCCGAGACAAGCCGATAATTTTTTTTTTTTTTTTAGATGTTATAGTAATAAAATAATGACTTGGATTGCATTATTGAGGAGTTTGGTGATAAAACGAGTGATCGATATGTACGACTATTATTATTATTATTATTATTTATTTCTTAGCATATGTGAAAGCGATAGCAAACGAAAGGGTGGGGCGGGCTGGAGATGCCTAGTGAGTGCTTTGTTGATATGCCGGGCCTTTTAAACCCATTTGACTGTGGAAAAAAATACTTTTAAACAGCGCATCTAAAATTAACTGCGCATGTGAAAATAAATTGGACCTGACGCGCCTGACGCGCATTTAATAAATAGACTGCAAAGGGTTAAAGAACGACAGCTACTATCTTTTTGGTGTTCTATATTATTATTGTGTGGGACTTGTTTGTTTACTCTTTTTATTCTTAACCCGGTTCTACCATAGTTGGTACTACCAGGGGTTTTGTGTTTATTTTTGTAATACCTGCTACCCTGCCTGGGTGCTGACTGTGGCTTTGGCCCTGTTGTTTTTTTTTGTTTATTTTTAATCAATAAACCACTACTCAGTCGCCAGGTTTGCCCACAAGCTTCCTGTGTGTGTGACGTCATTGCTGGTCCTCCATAAGACTACACATACTACCCTCTAACACGTGGTTTTAGAAGTGGGATGTCTTTGGACCAGCACACCCTGAAGGCCCTCCTACAGGACCAGGAGCGACACCGGGACGGAGGAGCGAGATGCACAGCGGGATGTCGAGAGGATGGCCCACATGTTGGAGATCTCAGAGAAGGTGGCGGCGATGTGCCAAGCGGTGCAGTCCCTGGTACTAGCACAGACTCAGGCGCCCACGGCAGCAGCACCAGCGGGGCAGCCGCTGCCTAAGATTCGGCTTCAAAAGATGACGTCTGAGGACGACCCAGAAGCGTTCCTCACGACGTTTGAACGGGTCGCCGAAGCGTCGTCTTGGCCGGTTGAGTGTTGGGCGGCGCAGCTTGCCACATGCCTGTCGGGAGAAGCACAGGCAGCCTACCGGGCCCTGAGCAATGAAGCTGCCAGGGACTATCAGCAAGTGAAGGTGGTTATACTACAACGGCTGAATATCACCCCTGAGTCTCACTGCTGTCAATTCCGACAATATGTCCGGCTGAAGGGAGCCCGCCCGCGCATCATCGCTCAACAGCTCTGGGACCACCTCACTCAATGGCTGTGACCCGGGGAACGTACCAAACAACAGTTGATGGAGTCGGTGGCTGTCGACCAGTTCTTGTCGGTGTTGGAACCAGGAACCCGGGACTGGGTGGCCAGGAACACCCCAAACACCATGGAGCGAGCAGTGGAACTGGCGGAGGCGTATGAAGATGCAGCCCTTCGACAGGACCCCAGCCCGGCTCCAGTGAAACTGAAGGCCCCGACTCCAGCCCCCCGACCCCCACCGAAGCCGGTGGCTTCCATCGACCCATCGGGCGCCTCGCCTCCAAAGTGGAGAATGAGGTTAGCCCCCAGCTGGGCTAGATCATCTCCCTGGAACTCACCAAGTGGTGGGGTAGGGAACAAGCAGCCGGCGTCAGTAACGCCACCCCCTCTCATCTGCTTCCGGTGCCACTGGGCATATTGCCAGGATGTGTCCCGCCGCCATGGAATGTGATGTGGCCTCTCGCTATCCAGCTGCACTGGAGGGTGAGTACCGGGGAAAGGGACGGAAGGGGCCTTGCATTGTGTCTGTGGTTATTGGGAAAGTGAGCACCCACGCTTTAGTGGACTCGGGGTGCAACCACACCATAATTCGTGAAGCTCTCATGGAGGGGGTGGCTGGGTGGCCGCAGGGAACTGTGGCAATTTCGTGTATCCACGGAGACACCAAGCTATACCCAACCACTAAAGTTAGATTGACCATAGATGGTCAGACGTGCCATGTAGTTGTGGCCGTCGAGAAGTGGGTTCCGTACCCTATAATTTTGGGTCGAGACTGGCCTTATTACTCAGAGCTTAAGGTTAGAACGACCCGGCCACCGACTGGAGAAGGGGTGGCCTCAGTGGGAGATTCAATTGGCCGGATCTTTCCGCTGAAAGCCGATATGTTTACCGCTAAGTTCCGGCCCCGTAAAACTAAACAAGAGCGAAGGGCCGAGAAACTGGAGTGGGCAGTATCAAGGCAAGGCTGAGGGCTTGTGGGAGAGTCTCCTCAGCTTACCAAACGGAAACTGAAGGGGGTGGGTGTTCAGTATGACCAGCGGGAACTGGCTACTGAGGAGCCCAGGGCGGAAGCTACCGAACCTCCGCTCGACATGCCGCGAGTATGGGACCGGGATGTGGACCTAGAGTAGGAGCAAGCTAACGACCCCACTCTGGTGCACATCCGGGGGCTGGTCCGGTCTGTCGAGGGGAAGGAAGTTGACGGTTGCGGGCCGCTCACATTTCCTCACTTCGTCATGGCTGGGCACCTACTGTATAGGGTATCCCAAGCCCCGGGCACAGGACAGACCGTAACACAATTATTGGTTCCGGGGTCTTTTCGCCGAGAGGTCATGCGACTAGCACATGACATTCCATTTTCAGGCCAACTGGGCTGGGAAAAAACCCTGGAACGGATATTGGCCCGGTTTTATTGGATGGGACTGCACGATGATGTGAGGAGATATGTGGCGGAGTGTCCCGAGTGCCAGAGGGTGGCACCGGCTCGAGTTTGCCCGGCTCCGCTGGTCCCAGTGCACCTTGTGGGAACCCCCTTTGAACGAATAGTGGTAGACATAGTGGGGCCGGTGCAACCCGCCGACTCTGGATACACGCACATTCTAGTAGTGGTGGATTATGCTACGCGATATCCAGAGGCGGTGCCGCTCCGGTCCACTAGTGCTGTCGCTATAGCGAAATAACTAGTACAGATTATGTCAAGAGTAGGGATCCCCAAAGAGATTCTGACGGACCAGGGAACCAACTTTATGTCAGACACCTTGAAAAAGGTATCAAATTCTAAAAATTCGCCCCATCAGGACGTCTGTGTACCATCCTCAGACTGATGGACTGGTGGAGTGCTTTAATCAAACTTTAATGCAGATGTTGAGGCGATTTGTAGATCAGGAACAGAAGCATTGGATGCGGCTCCTTCCTTTCCTTATGTTCGCTGTGAGAGAGTTGCCACAGAGCTTCCCGTTCGAGCTGCTGTACGGGAGACAACCCCGAGGCATCCTCGATCTAGTGCGTGAGGGTTGGGAGGAGCAGACAACTTCTTCAAAAAATGTAGTTAAATATGTGCTACTGCTCCGAGACCCCCTGGAATTGGTCGGTCGATTGGCTCAAGAGAACCTACGTAACGCTCAGCAATTGCAACAGCAACAGTACAATAAAAAAGCTAGAATTCGGACCTTTTGCTTCTTAGGTAGCTTAGGTACTGTTGCTTCTTCCGTCCTCGGAATCGAAACTGTTTGCCAAGTGGCAAGGCCCATATGAGGTGGTGCGGGCAGTGGGAAAAGTTAATTATGAGATTAGGCAGCCCGGCCACCGTAGACCCCTCCAAATTTACCATATAAATTTCTTAAAGCCGTGGATAGAGAGAGGCCTTGTTTATTACCCACGATAGCCCCGGCGAGGATTTTGGTCCTGAAGTGGGGCCACTGGGTCAGACAGTTTCGATTATGATGGGGGAACAGTTGCTTCCCCGGCAGAAGGTAGAGCTGAGGTCATTGATTGAGGAATTCAATTGAGGGCAGCAGTGTGGAGTAGTGGTTAGGGCTCTGGACTCTTGACCAGAGGGTTGTGGGTTCAATTCCCGGTAAGGGACACTGCTGCTGTACCCTTGAGCAAGGTACTTTACCTAGATTGCTCCAGTAAAAAACCCAACTGTATATATGGGTAATTGTATGTAAAAATAATGTGATATCTTGTAACAATTGTAAGTCGCCCTGGATAAGGGCGTCGGCCAAGAAATAAATAATAATAATGATGTGGTATGGAACAGGAATTCGATGACGTTTTTCTGAGGTGCCCGGTAGGACTGATGTCATCGAACATGCTATTATCACTCCTCCAGGTGTCACTGTTCGGCAGCGGCCATACCGGATCCCGGAAAGTCAACAGGGGGTCATGCAACGGGAGGTGGACAGTATGCTTGAGCTTGGAGTTGTGCAGCCTTCCCAGAGCGAGTGGTGCAGTCCAGTGGTAACGGTACCTAAGAAGGACGGCACCACCCGTTTCTGTGTAGATTTTCGGAAGGTCAACGCAAAGGGATATTGGCAAATCCCGTTAACATCCAGCTGTAGGGAGAAAACCGCATTTGCGACCCTGGGGGGCTTGTTTCATTTCCAGACCATGCCTTTTGGATTTCATGGAGCCCCGGCGACTTTCCACAGAATGAAGGACAAGGTGTTGGCCCCACATCGTTAGTATGTGGCAGGGTGTATTGATGACGTGGTAGTGTTTAGCTCCACCTGGAGGGAGCATTTAGTTAGACTCTCATCTGTCCTTCAGTCTCTGAGAGAAGCAGGGCTAACAGCTAATCTGGGGAAATGCGCGTTTGGCAAAACCGAGACCCAATATCTTGGCTTCATTATGGGTAATGGTAGAGTGAAGACGGTAGCCTCCAAGGTCCAGGAGTTGGTGGACACGTCGGTTCCTCGGACCAAGGCCCAGGTGAGATCGCTTTTAGGACTGGCAGGCTATTACCGCTGTTTCATCCCCGAGTATTCCACCATTGTTAGTCCTTTGATCAACCTCACCAAGAAGGGTGCCCCAAATTCTGTGCAGTGGACAGGGCAGTGTCAGGGAGCGTTTGATAGGATTAAGGAGATTCTGTCCCAGGCCCCTGTGTTGATAGCTCCAGATTTCAGCCGGGAATTCATCATCCAGACTGACGCTTCGGATGTGGGTCTGGGGGCTGTTTTGTCCCAGGAGATAGACGGAGTGGAGCATCCTGTGCTATACCTTAGTAAAAAAATGGCTCCACGTGAGCGTAACTACTCCGTCATAGAGAAGGAGTGCTTGGCCATTAAATGGGCCATGAATTCGCTTCGCTATTATCTCCTGGGACGACCGTTTACCCTTGTCACAGATCACGCTCCTCTTAAGTGGCTAAGCACGATGAGGGACACGAACGCCCGGATTACTCGGTGGAGTCTGGCGCTGCAACCCTTTAACTATACAGTTAAATATCGTGCGGGTAAGGAACATCAAAATGCTGACTTTTTCTCGAGGGAAGGGGGCCAATTGGGGAAGTAAGAAGAGGCCGAGTGGGCCTACGGCTCCACTCTGAGGGGGGGGGGGATATGTGACGGGGGCGTAATAGGGTCCCACTGTAATCCCGATCTCTTGTGGCGTTGCATAGGGCAGCCCGAAGTCGGGGCGAGCGACTTGAAAATGATCATACTGGGAGTTCTGGTGTGGTTAGTCGTTTCGCCCTGACGCGGTCATTGCTGGTCCTCCCAAAAACTACACCTACTACCCTCTAACACTAATGCATTGTAAAGTTTTAACATTACTTCCCTTGATTTAAATTCAACACTTTTCACACCCCCACCACCTCCACCTCCACCTCCATCCCATCTCTAGCTCCAGCTCCAGCTCTAGCTCTAGCTCCAGTTGTAGCTCTATCCCTATCACCAGCATCAATTCTAATCATTATAACCCTTTGCGGTTCTTTGTCGGACCTGGTCCAAGATTGCAGAAAACCTTGTTTTAAAGGCCATGTGTCGGCTCTGAGTGGAGAAAGCTGACAGAGGGTGTTCCTCAGTCGTGTCTAATCAGAAACAAGGCAGAACCAGCCAAGTATCTCTTCAAAAGCCGGAGAAAAATGATTTGAGCAAAGAAGCACAGAGACAGGACTTGGAGAGAGCATCATGGCAGAGAGCAGACTGCGGAGAAAGACATGGCAGCCTGAAGACCTTGCAGAGATGATGGAAAGTAGTTTAGATGGAGATTTAGAAGAATCCAGTGAAGAAGAAATTCATTTTTCTCAAAGTGACGAGTCAGAGGAGGAAAATGAAGAAAGCGATCATGATGAGCCAGATGTGGAGGGGGGTGGAGACATGCAAGCACCTGTAAGCGCAGATAGTTTTGTGATAGACAGGTGTCTGCTTTGAAAAGTATCACACTCTGGATACTTACAGATAAATCTGTGAATAGCATGTACATAGTTATATTTGTTCTATAATTGTTGTTGGTTCAAATGTGTGCACTATCTTTTGTCATTTGCATTTTGCAGTTTTCAAATAAATAGTTATAAAATACATAATAGTTGTTGGTTATTTTCTTCTCTTGCTTTCTTTGTTAGGGATGTCTCAGTTTGAACCTGAGTGATTGCTCTAAAGTCACTCTAACTCAGCAGAGCCAGAGGTGACTTAATAGATGTATTTAAAATTGTTCAAGGGGTTTAACAAAGTAACTGCTGAGAACAGAACCAGGGGCCACAGGTGGAAGCTGAAGAAGGGCATATTCAGAACCGAGGGGAGAAGGAGCTTTTTCACAGAAAGGGTGATGAACCATTGGAACAGGCTGCCGGACAGAGTTGTTGAAGCAGAGACTATCAGATCCTTCAAGAATAGACTGGATGATGTGGCTCCCGAGTGGCGCATCCAGTAAAGGCGCTCCACGTGGAGTGCAGGATGCGCTCTATAGTCTGGACGTCATGAGTTCGAGTCCAGGCTATTCCTTTGCCGACCGAGGACGGGAGCTTCCAGGGGGCGGCGCTCACCGCCCGGGAGGAGGGAGGGTTAGGTTGGCCAGGGTGTCCTCGGCTCACTGCACACCAGCGACACCTGTAGTCTGGCCGGGGGCCTGCGGCTTGCCTGTAAGCTGCACGAGAGATGCGTTGTCCTCCGACGCTGTAGCTCTTGGGTGGCTGCATGGTGAGTCCACAGTTTGATAAAAAAAAGCGGTCGGCTGACGGCACACGCTTCGGAGGACAGCGTGTGTTCGTCTTCGCACTCCTGAGTCACCGCAGGGGTGGTAGCGGTGAGCTGAGCCTAAAAATAATTGGCCATTTCCAAATTGTGGAGAAAATAATAAAAAATAATTGGCAACAACTAAATTAAAAAAAAAGAAAAAAAAATAGACTGGATGCTGTCATGAACAATACTGTATAACCCTCTCTGTGACCATAATAAGAACTTTAGCTAGCCGTCTGGAGGAATGGTGGTCTGTTTAGCCATGGATTCTCAGAGGTTTAATTTCCTATAACCTAGTTAGGGTTTTTTTGCTTTCCCTCTCCTGCGTGTTAATGGACCACCCTTGCATCAAAGCGAGGGAGCATAGGTGGGCTGAATGGCCTTTTCTCGTTCTAGAATTTTGTATGTTCGTATATTCAATTGTCAGCTCTGGCCACATTCCCATGTGATTTTGCAGGAGGAATTTAACCCCCTCTGCCACCCAAATGGCCTCACTTGTATTGCAAAGCTATCTCCCACAGCAGGGTTGACACTCACATTGAACTAGATGGTATGGATTTGTTTTCCTTTTCATGTCGCTTACCTCACCTCCCTCAAGTCAAGTATGTATAAATCCTCCGTTTATACACAATTTTAGCAGATCATCGAAAAGCAGTAACCAAGAAAGTAAAGAACACACAATGACCAAAAACACTCTTACGCACTGCTTTTCATCTTACCATTTCAACAACAAACGCACAAAAAGGTCAACATGCACATGCATACACTGTGAGATCACCTGCCTGATGACGGTGTCTTATTACTCATTCTTTATTTATGAATCAAAATGCAATTCACCACGTGGCAAGTGTATAACGTATTGGAC
The DNA here is from genome assembly GCF_902713425.1 of Acipenser ruthenus. Taxonomy (NCBI): domain Eukaryota; kingdom Metazoa; phylum Chordata; class Actinopteri; order Acipenseriformes; family Acipenseridae; genus Acipenser; species Acipenser ruthenus. The sequence goes on along the minus strand of NC_081229.1, from coordinate 5,727,228 downwards.
AACAGTGTAAACCACATTGTAACTGACATTTATGATCACTAGACTAGACTGTATCAGAATTAGATTTTAACTGCAGTTTCAGATCAGTAGACTAGACTACTGGAATTACATTGTAACTGCAGTTTAAGATCACTAGACTATACTGTACTCGAATTACATTGTAACTGCAGTTTAAGATCACTAGACTCTTCTAGAATTACACAGTAACTGCAATTTGAGATCACTAGACTAGACTACTAGAATTACATTGTAAGTGCAGTTTAAGATCACTAGACGAGACTGTATTAGATATACATTGCAACTGCAGTTTAAGATCACTAGACTAGACTGTATTGGATTTACAGTTAACCCCTACAGGTAGCAGCACATGTAACAGAACTTCACTGAAAGGGTACATTCTGTATCAATGAAATGATTATTTATTTATGCCATCAAAAATAAAATGTTACCATAGTCTGAATGCATAAAACAATATGTATTGTATGGTATATATATAGATAGATAGATAGATAGATAGATAGATAGATAGATAGATAGATAGATAGATAGATAGATATAGATATGGAAAAGAGATCAATGAAACACACTTACTTGCATCTGCGCATAGAAGCAGAGTTAAAACTGTGAATATCCACGGTACAGCCAGCATTGTGAACTGTGGGACTGCAGAACTGATGAAATCTACAAATAATCAGGCAACATATATCCCACTCCTTATCATTTATTAACCCAAACTCAAACAAACTTTTTTATTATCACAGAGGAACATTACACAGAAAGATAAACAAATAACTCAGTTTGACCTTTTTATTGATTTCCTCCAGTCATTGTATTGCCTCTCCTAATGTGTGGGAGGTCTCAATATCTATATGTTGTTTATATATATATATAGAGAGAGAGAGCTTTATGGGTGCCCAAGAGTCCCCCCAGGTAAAGGCACAACTGCGTGGTGTGCAGGGGGAGTCATACAGTAAGTGACCTACAAAAAATAACTGTGGTTTCTTTTACATCAACAAAAATACAAATACCTAAAAATGTACACCCCCACACTGTAGATTCACACTCCCTGCGCAGCAAGTATTAGGACTCCACATCTTGCTAAACAGGGAGTGAATGTACAGTTTGGTGTGTCTCTATACATGACAGTATCTATGTGTCTGTGCATGTGACTCTTTGCGTGACAGTGTCCGTGTGTCTCTCTGTGTGTGTGTGTGAGAGTGTATGTGTGTCCCTGTCTTTGTGTGACAGTGTCCGTGTGTCTCTGTGTGTGTGTCTCTGTCTTTGCGTGACAGTGTCCGTGTGTCTGTGTGTGTGTGTGTGTGTCTCTGTCTTTGTGTGATAGTGTCCTTGTGTCTGTGTGTGTGTGTGTGTGACAGTGTCTGTGTATCTCTGTCTTTGCGTGACAGTGTCTGTGTGTGTCTGTGTGTGTGTGTGTGTGTGTGTGTGTGACAGTGTCTGTGTATCTCTGTCTTTGCGTGACAGTGTCTGTGTGTGTGTGTGACAGTGTCTGTGTATCTCTGTCTTTGCGTGACAGTGTCTGTGTGTGTGTGTGTGTGTGTGTGTGTGTGACAGTGTCTGTGTATCTCTGTCTTTGCGTGACAGTGTGTGTGTGTGTGTGTGTGACAGTGTCTGTGTATCTCTGTCTTTGCGTGACAGTGTCTGTGTGTGTGTGTGTCTGTGTGTGTGTGTGTGTGTGTGTGTGTGTGTGACAGTGTCTGTGTATCTCTGTCTTTGCGTGACAGTGTGTGTGTGTGTGTGTGTGTGACAGTGTCTGTGTATCTCTGTCTTTGCGTGACAGTGTCTGTGTGTGTGTGTGTCTGTGTGTGTGTGTGTGTGTGTGTGTGTGTGTGTGACAGTGTCTGTGTATCTCTGTCTTTGCGTGACAGTGTCTGTGTGTTGGAATCTCCCTATTAAATGTCTGGAGCCGTGCTGTTGGTTTGTTTTTGCTTGTGCAAACAATTTCCAGGAAATGGCTTTGTGGACCTGCCGAACAGAACAATCTTTCTTACCACTATTATTTACAAGGAGCAGCAAACTAATGTGTTTTTTTTTTCCTGAAAGCTGAATTAATTTCTGTAGTTTGAAAACTACCACTAGGATATTTGAATGGAATGTGATTGGAATGGAATGAGGAAAGGTGTTCAGAGCCCAGCACTTAGGATTCTGCAGACAAGCCCAAAGCAGCTGAAAGCCAGGGAAAGGCAGATTTAGAAAAAAATATATAATAACTCAATATTGAAGGAGCAATGGAACCTAGAATTTTGTGGGCAAAAAATGTATCCCCTTTTAACTCGTATTTTTTGTATCAGCTATAACAGGAATTTCCAGAATTACCAGAAATGAGTCTTGTTTAAATAACCTCTGCCTGACCGGCATATCGATTGAAAAACTTTCAGAGGACAAACTTCTGTAACCACAGTCTGCAATAACCCAGTTTGACACAAACAATATATAACTCCTCCTTCTTGGTGTCTGGGTTAGTTTACTACAGTCTTCCCCTTGTAAAAGCACAGCAAAGTGTAATAAAGCATAGTGGAAGCACGCTAAAGCACAGATAAGCATTAGAAAGCAGTGAGTTATGTTAAAACATATTAAAAACATGACAAACTGTGCTAAATGCAGAGTATAACCATGGGAAAAGCATGTTCAAACTGAAGTGTGTCCAGCATACAATTACCCATTTATACAGTTGAGTTTTTAACTATACCAATCTAGGTAAAGCAGCAATGTGTCCCCCATCTGGGGTTGAACTCATGACCTAACACAGAGCCCTAACCACTACTCCACACATGCTTATGACAAGGGCTTCTCAAACATATGGCTGTAAGTGAAAGATCTCATTGTATAACATATTTTCTGGATATTTTCAAACAGGAAATGGAAAATGTCCAGAATCGAGCAGAACCTTCAGGTTTTCAGCGAAAGCTGGTCAGGCATTGATGTAAGCTTAAAAAAAATACTGCATTTCAATAACAGCGCAGTGGCGCAGCGGGCGAAGGCTGTGTGCACTTCAAGCACTTCATGTTGCAAGTTCAAACAATGTTTTATTTATTTTTTGGTGCGATATGTGCTGTTTTAAATATATTGTTTAATATAAATGGTGTGGGTATCAAACTGCTTGCATTCCCTGGTTTATTTTGATGTTGACCAACATGTGGAATCACATGATTTGTAGATGTCCAGTTATTTAGCTTTTCTGTTTGAAAAGTCACTACACACCATTAAAACATAAGAAATGGAAGAGGAAGAGGAAGAAGAAGGAGAATAACAATTTTAACTTAGCTTTATGACTTATATCTCATTGTGTATAAGAGGTATTTACATTTTTTTTTTTAACATTTGATGTAAGAATGTTTCAAACTTTTGGTACTGGTACAAAGTACCAGTAATTCTAAGTGATTTAGTTTTGCCGCTGCAACATGGTGAAAACATCAAAACTCTTGGAGCTGTATAGAGAGTCTCACAGTTTTCGACAAGTTCTTGTACGAGGAACTGTCATTCCTCTCATTCATTTTATATATTGTGATGTACTTTGGTCTTTTCAGCCGGAGTCTGTGCTGTTCTTCCCAACAGGTGTCTGTCACTTTAATTACACACGAAACAAGGGTAGTGTTCTTTAAACGCCGTGGCGTACGTTTATTCAGCAAACTGATATTTCAAACAAAAACAAAATACACAAAACAAAACCTAGCCTTTCTTCAGGCGCTACCTAAACTGAGTAACAGTAAGGCTAACTAATGCAGGGCAGGGTAAGCCTGTTCCCCTGTTTAAACTAATTCCACGAATCACCTAAGCCAAATCACCGTCCAGAACTCCGTTGTCAAGAATACCCGTACCTTTGTTTTGTTAACAGCAAATCTTTTGTACAACACGCTTGTTTCACCACTTCAACCCTTTCTCCCTGAACACACAAACTGAAGCCCTTTTAACCCCGACCTGATCACTTCCATCTGATCAGCATTTACCCATTAATTATACAATTAAGCACTTGTTAGACTTGTTTCAACAAAGTGTGTGGCTACCCCCCATGGTCCTAAAGCCTCCAAATTACTGTATGGTACATACACATCATCACATACCCTCCCCCTCTGCACGATCCCGTGGGGTCGGGCATACAAGATTTCTGCTGGCTGCGGAAACCTAGACAGGAAATCAGCATTTATGTGTTCTTTACCTTTTCTATGTATTAAGTCAAAACAGTAGGGCTGTAATGTTAAAAACCACCTGGTTATTCTCGCATTCTTGTCTTTCTGACGATACATCCACTGTAATGGGGCGTGGTCTGTAACCAGTGTAAATCTCCTTCCCCAGAGATAATACCTCAAAGAGTCCACGGCCCACTTAACAGCTAAGCACTCCTTTTCTATTGTGGCATATGCTTTTTCCCTTGGGAGGAGCTTTCTGCTCAAAAATAAAACAGGATGTTCCTTCCCACACTTCTTTGACAACGTCTAAAATTCCCCTCGGCTGTCTCCCATACAATAATTCAAACGGCGAAAACCCAGTCGAGGCTTGAGGAACCTCTCTGATAGCGAACATAAGATAAGGAAGAAAACTATCCCAGTCTTTGCCGTCTACGTGCATTACCTTCTTTATCATTTGTTTTAACGTTTTATTAAACCGTTCCACCAAACCATCCGTTTGTGGGTGATGAACAGAGGTAGTAATTTTTTTTACTTTGCACAACTTACACATGTCTTTCATAACTGTGGACATAAAGGGGGTCCCTTGATCGGTAAGGATCTCTTTAGGGAAACCGACCCTAGAAAAAACCTGTATCAACGCTTGTGCTATATTCCTTGAATTAGTGTTCCTTAACGGTATAGCTTCGGGGTATCTAGTGGCATAATCCACAATGACCAGAATGTACTGGAACCCTGTTTTAGATTTTTCCAAGGGCCCAATTAAGTCCATTCCCACTCTCTCAAATGGCACGTCTATGACAGGTAACGGGACAAGCGGGGCTCGAGTAGGTTTCCTGCCAGCGACCCGTTGACATTCTGGGCAAGCTATACAAAACCGCTCTACATCCTTATAGACTCCTGGCCAATGAAAACGCATCATTACCCGGTCTCTAGTTTTCTGTATGCCTAGATGCCCTCCTAACAGATGGCTGTGAGCCAGCTGTAGTATTAAACCTTTAAACTTACTTGGCACCAGTAACTGTTCTAACCACTCGCCACATTCAGTTCTAGTGACCCGATACAAGAGATCATTTTTAACAATGAAATGTGGTACAGTGTTAGTGTCCCTGTTTTCCCAATAACATTCGTCCGCTACCACAGCTTGATTAAAGGCATATTGTAAATTTTTATCTTCTATTTGTTCTCGTTTGAAGTCCAAAGGAGACACTGCTAGCTCATCCCACATCTCGGGGAGGTTTTCTTCTAAACTTCCTAATGACTCAGATTCCCTGTTAGGCTGCCCTACACGCCTTTGGGGGTCTGCACTTTTGCTTGTATATTTCCCCCCAGGGAGCCTTTGCGGTTTAGCTTGGGTCCTATACTTTTGACTTCGTGTCTTCCTGGTTTTTCCTGGTTCAGCTAGTATCTCTTCGTCAAACGGAAACAATTCAGACAATTCTTGGTTCTGGCCACTAGATGGCCCTGCCTCCTTAGTAGCAACAAAAACCTCTCGTAACTGTACTAAGCGAGCAAATTCGATACAATCACGACCCACAATCACTGGATAAGGAAGTCTAGGTAACACTCCCACTTTTAACTTTACCTCCTGGGAACCTATTTTTAGATTTACGGTGGTAGCTGGGTAGGTTTTAATATCACCGTGGATGCACATTATTCGTACTTCTGCCTGGTCTGTAGAAAAGTGTTCCCCCACCAGGTCAGAGGATATTAAACTCTGCCCACAGCCTGAATCTAACAAAGCTACTGTGCTTTTATCGCCTATTTTAACAGCAACCACATACTCTGTTTTTGGAGAACTGCAGGAAAATAAGTTATTAACCGTAGTCACTACATGACAGTCCATTGACTCTACCGTCTCCTTTTCGGGACAATTTCGGGCAATGTGCCCCCAACCATCACATTTAAAACATTGCACCCTGTGATATGGCACACTCTGCATTTCAGTCCACAATTTATTCTCCCCTGCCCAAGGTCCCTTCACGGTTCTAGACCGCTCTTCAGCGCCCCCTTTTTCCCACACATTCTTACCGGGATTCTCGGCGGTGCGTTGTTTCGGGCTTGTGGGGCGCCAGTTGCTTTTGGCAAAACGGGATGTGGGCTGGGCAATTTCCAGGGCAGTGAGTTGACGCTCGACCAGAGCGATTAGTTCATCGGCAGTGTTTGGACTGCCCTGTGCCACCCATTTTCGTAAGCCCACTGGAAGATTCCTCAGATAATGGTCGAGGACCAGTAGTTCCACCACCCGCGCAGAGCTATTCGTCTCTGGTTTAAGCCACCTACGGGCTAAGTGGATTAAGTCAAACAGCTGTGACCTTGGTGCTTTTCCCTCTTCATATCTCCAAGAGTGGAAGCGTTGAGCCCTCACAGCTACGGTGACCCCGGCTCTCGCCAGAATCTCAGCTTTCAGAAGATTATAATTAGCTGCTTCTGTTAGCTCCAAATCAAAATAAGCTTTTTGAGCATCTCCACTCAAAAAAGGCGCAACAATGCCAGCCCACTGCTCAGGTGGCCAAGCCTCTCGCTCGGCGGTCCTTTCGAACGCCAAAAGGTAAGCTTCCACGTCGTCTGCTGGGTTCATTTTCTGTAAAACATGGCTAGCTCTTATAGGACGTGGTCCGGCAGAAGCGGCCCCCACCCGTTCTCCAGAATTCATCTGGCTCCATAATTCTCTCCACTCTCGACGATCCTGCGCTGCTTGTTCGGCCAGGACTTTGGTATGCTCCTGCAAAGCCGCTGTGGCGTGCTGCTGAGCTGCCGTTGCTTGTAGAACTGTTTTAAGTAATTCTTCCATGTTGCGGGGTTCTCAAAGAAAACAGAGCCCCACTTCTGGTACCAAATGTGATGTACTTTGGTCTTTTCAGCCGGAGTCTGTGCTGTTCTTCCCAACAGGTGTCTGTCACTTTAATTACACACGAAACAAGGGTAGTGTTCTTTAAACGCCGTGGCGTACGTTTATTCAGCAAACTGATATTTCAAACAAAAACAAAATACACAAAACAAAACCTAGCCTTTCTTCAGGCGCTACCTAAACTGAGTAACAGTAAGGCTAACTAATGCAGGGCAGGGTAAGCCTGTTCCCCTGTTTAAACTAATTCCACGAATCACCTAAGCCAAATCACCGTCCAGAACTCCGTTGTCAAGAATACCCGTACCTTTGTTTTGTTAACAGCAAATCTTTTGTACAACACGCTTGTTTCACCACTTCAACCCTTTCTCCCTGAACACACAAACTGAAGCCCTTTTAACCCCGACCTGATCACTTCCATCTGATCAGCATTTACCCATTAATTATACAATTAAGCACTTGTTAGACTTGTTTCAACAAAGTGTGTGGCTACCCCCCATGGTCCTAAAGCCTCCAAATTACTGTATGGTACATACACATCATCACAATATATATATATATATATATATATATATATATATATATATATCCATGCAGTGGGGTGCATTAAAGGATAGTTTGTTTAGACCTGTGGATTCATGTCTGGTTTGGTAAGACTTTCGTTGTTCTTAATAACACCGTGTAACAATTTTTTTTTTTTTTTTGGTTCCTGGGTAGTAAGTGTTATTTCCTAATTGCTTATGCCTCAAAAGTATAGAAAATGGCTATTATTCCCCACAAACTTTGCTTTTGTGACCAGGACAGTGATACTTTGAAATTTACCTATTTTCCAGAACATTCCAGATAGATTCAGTGCTGAGTAAACTTGGAGTAACTTCTAGAACTTTCTAGAACCAGTTCAGTTTAGTTCCAGCTGCCTATGTGGATACATATCTGCATTTTTCTGAGATGGCATCAAGGTCATAGGAGACTTCAAAATGGTGGCATTCCTGATGGGTCTCCAAGGCGGTTTTACCAAGTTTCCCTGCTATCTTTGCCTTTGGGACAGCAGGGACACCAAGGCGCACTACCACAGACGGGACTGGCCACAGCGGACCGAGTTCTCTGTGGGGAGGAACTACGTCAAGTGGGAGCCACTGGTGGACCCCCGGAAGGTGCTGATGCCACCACTTCACATCAAATTGGGCCTTATGAAACAATTTGTCAGAGCTCTAGATAAGGAGTCAGCAGCCTTCAGGTACCTTCAAGACTTCTTCCCTAAACTGTCTGAGGCAAAGGTCAAAGCCGGTGTCTTCGTCTGACCACAGATAAAGAAGATCCTGGAGTGCAATGAATTCCCCAAGAAGCTCACTAGTAAGGAGAAAGCGGCTTGGAACAGCTTTGTCGCAGTGGTTCGGGGCTTCCTGGGCAATCACAAGGCCGAAAACTATGTGGAGCTGGTTGAGACTCTGGTGAAGAACTACGGCACAATGGGCTGTAGGATGTCCCTCAAAGTCCATATCCTTGATGCTCATCTTGATAAATTCAAGGAGAACATGGGAGCGTACTTGGAGGAGAAAGGCGAGCACTTCCACCAGGATATACTGGACTTTGAACGCCGCTACCAAGGACAGTATAACGAGAACATGATGGGAGACTACATTTGGGGGCTGATTCGTGAAAGTGATTTACAGTATAATCGTAAATCTCAAAAAACTACTCACTTCTAAATCTTTTGTAGTCATTTTTGTATTACTTTAGTATAAATACATGTTAATTTGAATTCATATGTTGTTTTTTTCTTACTTTATGTGAACGAAAAGACACAAATTCGCCCGTTTTCTCATTGGAAATAGGTAAATTTCAAAATACCACTGTCCTGGTCACAAAAGCAAAGTTTGTGGGGAATAATAGCCATCTTCTATACTTCTGAGGCATAAGCAATTAGGAAATAACACTTACTACCCAGGAACAAAAATTGTGTTTCATAGTGTAATCTTTCTTTTTATAAGAGTACACTTAGATTGGCCTTAGTGTTTCAAACTAGACTGTTACAGATTGGTGGCCCACATGGGGAGCGATTCCACTGTTTATTCTACTTGCTTTCTCTTTGTGCATCTGTGCAATTTTATCTATCATGGCTTCAGATTCCAACACACTCTTTCCTATTGCTGTTACTGACACTGGTGGTTCAGACCCTGTTGCTTTTCCTGACATAAATGCACCTGTTGTGACTAGGAGGGGTTAAATAGATCATTGAGCTGCTTCTTTTAGTCTTTTATATCTGAGTGAGCCAGAGAGTGGAGATGAGGGGTACTTGGTTAAGGTACTTGGGTAACGGGGTCAAAATGACCTGTTATTTCACATTTTTATTTTGCACTTTTATTTATTTGTACATTTTGATTTGCGCTCGTTTTCTTTCATTGATTTTGTTGCACTTTATTGTTCCTTCCCCACTCAGCTAATTATTTAATGACCCGGCAATTGAAAATACACACCTGACTATAAATACCCCTTGATGTTAGTTTTCCAGGATGGCCATCCACCGTTTGTCTTGTGTTTTTTTTAATTTGATTTATTTATTTATTTCTTAGCAGACACTCTTATCCAGGGTGACATACAATTGTTACAAGATATCACATTTTTTTTACATACAATTACCCATTTATACAGTTGGGTTTTTACTGGAGCAATCTAGGTAAAGTACCTTGCTCAAGGGTACAGCAGCAGTGTCCCCCACTGGGGATTGAACCCACGACCCTCCGGTCAAGAGTCCAGAGCCCTAACCACTACTCCACACTGCTGTTTGTTTGTTTGTGCATGTAGGAGAGGGGACCTGAGACGGAACGAAAACGAAAATAACTGGTAAACCTAGTACTACTAGCTGCTGCTACTACGATGACGATGATGATGTTTATCGATGTCCCCTCCTCTGCACTCACTGGCGTTGTGTTTTGTGCCTGTTTTTAAACCGGTTGTTTTTATGCCTCTGATTTTTATTGTGATTTTAAACAAAACCCTTTGGTTGTTTTTTTTGTACAAAGCACTTACATGCTATTGTAATGATCTGCTGCTAATTCTTAATTCTGTGCAATAAAACATTATTTAAATTGACAACAACTGTGTCCTGGTTACTCTCTTCCCTGATTTGCCCCCCCGAAAAAGAGAACTTTAATTCTGAGGGTGCAATTCCCTCGGTGGCGTAGTCAGGACTACCTTGCAGGTGTTACACTTGGACCGAGTGAAACGGGATATACAAACCATAAATGACTGCATAAGTAATGTAGAGCAGGATATACTGCAAGCTCAAACAAGTAGCTATTCAGAGAGCAGGTATGAACACGTTTGAGCAAACTGAAGAGTTTATATTAGAGGCTGTGTTCAAATTAGAAATGGCTATTGTTGATTGTTTGTTTGGGCAAGGGAGAAAGCTTGGGAGCACAAACTTAACAAGTTAGCCAGAAAGGCAAGCACCCCTTTATTACCCTCAGTCCCAGCTGTGAACCAGGCTGAGAAGCAGGCAGTATCATTTAGTTTTGAGGGCCTGTCACATGCCAAAGAGGTTGCCTATTAGAATTAATTTTCCAGAATTTGGTACAGATGAACATCTGATGCAATGTCATATGTGGAGCTGTGTGAGTTTTTAGCCTTGCGCTCTATGTCCGACCCTGAATTACCTTGTCTTCTGTTCTGAAAGGATCGGTGGGTTACGGAACATCACAATATACATTCATGGTCTGCTTTAAAACATCTTTCTTAAAGGCTTTTTTACCTTCAGATTTTCAAACTGAAGAAGAAGATCGACTGAGCAATAGAGTGCAGTCCCTCCAGCAGTGCATTCGAGATTTCGCCTGTGACTGACATTGCAGAAGCAGGCGTGGTGCACCGTATCCTCAATAATACCAGTCCCAAACTCGCTAGTGGGCTGTGTGGGGCAGTTAAGTCTGTGTTTGAGCTTGTGCAGGTGGGAACTATGATTGAGAGAGACTAGGCTAACCAAAAGGTGAATAACAAAAACCCTCCAGAGCCACGCCTACAAAAGAAGCAAAAGAAAGCGACAGCTTTGCTGGCCACAGGCAGCACACACTCCCTAATGTGCTGGAAGCTATGGACGGAGCTTTGCCATCCAGAAGAAGAACTGACACCTTGTGCGGAGCAGCAGTTTCCATTGGTGAATGGAACCTCTCACGCGGCAATGGGTAAAGCTCACATTACTTTCAGCTTTCATGACACTTTCTGGTTAGTTCCTGTTTTCATCTTGGCAGGTAAAGGCCTGGCTTTTCCTGTTACCCTCGGGCTGGACTTTCTTGACAAGACCAAGACCGGAATTGACAACAAGAATGTACGGAATGGAAGGAGATATATCTTCCACCCCTTGCAGGAAAAGACAGCAATGGAACAGGCATGGCGCCCCAGAGACTTGTTGCCCAGAATCTATTTGCAATATGCGCTTCCACATCAAAGCCCAAAGACCATCACAGTGCACATCAGCACTATTACCACAGAACCATCAGGTGAGCAGAGTGATTTATTGTCATCATTACGACCTGACCTTGTGGGAGTGATGAGGCAGTGGACACAGGTGTGTTCATCCCAGCTGAGAAGAACCAATGTTACAAAACATATAATACATTCACCACCGCTTAGAACAGGTGTGTTTGTGTTATCATGATTCACCCACAGTAAGCGATGGATGGTATAAACTCCCACACAGTAACCTAACATTCAAAATGCCCCCCAATCACCAGTACAGTAATCAAACAAGTGTGTATGCGGTTCAAAATCTTTATTAAGATATTCATTACACTAATAAAAAAAGATGTATTAAAACCTATGAATGTAATAGAAAGTACAGTAGTCCATCACGTATCCGACTGTGATGGGAACAGAGTAAGGGCGGATATGTAAAAAGGTGGATAAACTAATCCTCTTTTAAATACCATTACACACAGCAGGAGCATGTCAATTCACCCACGACAATTGGTTCCGTGCGATTACTGGTCCTGCCGACAATTGGTCCCTGAGATAATTGGTTCTGCACAATTGGTCCTGACGATAATTGGTCCTGACAACAATTGGTGCCCACAATAATTGGTCCGGGTGACAATTCGCCCCCATGACAATTGGTCCCCAAAAGATATTCTCCATATGAAGATTTGTAGCCACGTGCAAGTGTTTAACGCTGTTGCAATATCATTGCAAACTGTAAGAATTAATTGTGAACCACTTGTGTGAACGGGGCGTGTTGTGGTTTATGGCTGTTGCTTCAGCTGTCAGGTCTCTGTCCCTCCCTTCTGAGCGTGACCAGCCGCTATGTGCTGGTCTGAGTTCAAGTGGTCTCAAATTGAGTCTGCGCATATGGCAGTGCTTACAAAGTTACGACGAAAATGTTCCTGTCAGGAGAACTGAGGAAGTCAGCACCTCCGGTCACTTTTTTTTAAAGTAACAAAAACGCTTTTTCGCTGCCAAACATGAACTACTTTAGATGTGTAATGGTGCAGTATAGGATACTGACCTTAGGTTTAGGGTTTTGGTGGTGGGAGAGGATTATTCATTGTTTTATTAACCATAATATGATAACCAATCAGAGTGCAGTGTCCTGACAGGAACATTTGGTGGTACCTTTGTAAGGACAGCACGCAAACATGAGCCAATAGGTACACTTATATGATTAATGTGTTTGTGTCTGTTGTTGTTTATCGTTGTTTTTAATCACCTACCTCAACAATTATCCTGCAAAACATTCAAAATGTTATATTTAATAAGCTGGCCACTAACAGGAATTAGTTTTCCTACTGAAGCGCTGTGGTGTAGAGGTGAAGATGATACTGAAATTGAAGAAGGAATCTATGAAAAAGACCTAGGAGTTTATGTTGACTCAGAAATGTCTTCATCTAGACAATGTGGGGAAGCTATAAAAAAAGACCAACAACATGCAACAACAACAAGGAAGTAATGTTAAAACTTTATAATGCATTAGTAAGACCTCATCTATAATATTGTGTTCAGTTCTGGTCACCTCGTTACAAAAAGGATATTGCTGCTCTAGAAAGAGTGCAAAGAAGAGTGACCAGAATTATCCTGGGTTTAAAAGGCATGTCGTATGCAGACAGGCTAAAAGAATTGAATCTATTCAGTCTTGAACAAAGAAGACTACGCAGTGATCTGATTCAAGCAAAAATTCAAAATTCTACTGATTACTCCTCCACAGGACCATCTGGGATTAAGGACATGACGTGTTTGGATTTTTTTTAAATGTATATTTTGTACAGATTTTTTTTTTTTTTTTAAATAAAGACTTTATATAGTTACCCTTGCTTCTCTGCCCTGTCGTATCCGCACTGAACCCACTGTTTTCTTTCTAGCATGATGCTTTTATCCAGAGCGAGTTCGCTTTTGTTGTTTGAAATTAAAATGTTGTAGTCAGATAATTCACCTTTATGTACTTGCTGGGAATGTAGTTATTATTATTATTATTATTATTATTATTATTATTATTATTATTATTATTGGAGGCAAAATAAGCTGATCCCTGGAGCCAGCATTACACTTCAGCCATCAACACCAGACAGAAGGATTTGGGTGTTACACTTCCATAAAATAAGGTTTGCAAACTTTGGACGACCACTGTATACGCACACACACACACACACACACACACACACACACAGACACACACACACACACAGACACACACACACACACAGACACACACACACACACACACAGACACACACACACACACAGACACACACACACACACACACAGACACACACACACACACAGACACACACACACACACACACAGACACACACACACACACACACACACACACACAGACACACACACACACACACGGTATACATCCATTCTCCAGCAGCTCTGCCAAACGGGCACACGAACGTTTCTACATATTGTGGCGACGGCGGACAAAAGAAACACATCAAAGGCAGGTTTGGGGCCAAAATAGCGGAACAACCACAACTGTTTATTTCTTCCTTGAGAAATGGACGCTCTGAGGAATGGGATGAGGGGCTGCTAGTAAAACCTGGAATGAAACTGCTTTGCAATTGTGCAATACGAGTCTTACTGACACTGCTAGTGTAACAGGTGCAATTTGAATTTGCACTGTTCCTTTAAATTTGTATAGTTTGTTCAATAGTGCCTCATTTTGAGGTCAAGAGTAAGAGACGATCTGCGCAGGAACAAGTCGCTCCGGGCTTGCTTCTTACGGTGAGGCTGCGTGTTTGAGGTGCTCTCATTTATAATATTATCATTTTGATTTTTACACGTATTTTGTTAAACTGTCTGATCGGTATATATGTTTATGTTATAAGATACACACATAGAGCATTATGTGTTGTGAAAAATGTTAAAATATTTTTTGTATGCTGAGTGCGGCGAAACGTGGTTAGCATGTGTTAATATTGTGTACACTAGCAATGTAAATGTGATTGTTCTTTTGGGATTACACTTATTTTATCTGAAGTGACTCCGGACTTGCTTCTTACAGACCCGACGCTGCATGTGCAGAGCAATAAAAGCCGTTGATTTATGAAATGTCGTCCTGTCTGCTTTACGTGGGCCTACACTGAGTGGAAATCAGCGCACACGAAAAGAGGAAAAAAAGTTTCAACGCAGAATACGAAGGAAGTGTGGGGTTACATTTGGTGCTGTGACTCAGATGGAAGATCAGCTCAGCCGATCGCGCTCAGCCGATCGCGGTGGGACAAACGTGTGATTCAGGTCCTAAGATAGTGCAGACGGGTATAGGGGAGGTGTAATTGCAGAATAGTGGAAAATAAATACGATATACACCGCATTACGATATACATTGATGTTTACAATTTAAATTTGAAGTCGAGTGTGTAACGTGATTCCTGGAGCTAGCGGCTATACCTGTTCAGTTTATGTAAATAAACACGGTTTTCATTTCAATGTTGTTTTCATTTCAATGTTTTGAACTATTGTAAGTTTTCTTTTTATAGAATTACAATGGCACACTGGAGTGATAAGACTGTTAATGTAGAACAATGCGAGTCAGTAAACCCTAAGCAACAGTGGCGCGAGTTCAGCCCTGTTGCAGCTGCTGGTTTCAGTGCAGCAGGAATGGGAAGGGGGTGGATTAGAAATGTACTGGCAATGCAAATTCCACCAGGCGGCGCCAGAGTGTTGAATCTGGTGTTTTGGGTTTCAAAATGGCAGAAATGCAGCAGTCTTGTCCATCCTTTTGTGTATCTGATTCAAATAACGCTACTTGTGAAACAGAGCATCAAGGACTTTCAGGGGAGATGCTAACACAAGTAATTGTGCAGTTGGGACAACAAATTGGAGAATCTATTGTTTCTCACTTAGTTAATAGTAAGTTAGTAGAAAGTGTAAATTCCCCAAACCATGACAGTTCACATGATGATAACAGTGTTGGTTTAAAAAAACATAATAGGGTTTCTGAAACAGCTAGCACACTTGACTCTCAATGTGATTGTAAAGTCTGAGGTTAAGGAACCACCTACATTTCGTGGTTCAGTTCTGGTCACCTCGTTACAAAAAGGATATTGCTGCTCTAGAAAGAGTGCAAAGAAGAGCAACCAGAATTATCCCGGGTTTAAAAGGCATGCCGTATGCAGACAGGCTAAAAAAATTGAACAAAGAAGACTACGCGGTGATCTGATTCAAGAATTCAAAATCCTAAAAGGTATAGACAATGTCGACCCAGGGGACTTTTTTGACCTGAAAAAAAGATACAAGAACCAAGGATCACAAATGGAGATTAGATTAGAGATTAACGATTGTAAATCGCCCTGGATAAGGGCGTCTGCTAAGAAATAAATAATAATAATAATAGATAAAGGGGCATTCAGAACAGAAAATAGGAGGCACTTTTTTACACAGAGAATTGTGAGGGTCTGGAACCAACTCCACAGTAATGTTGTTGAAGCTGACACCCTGGGATCCTTCAAGAAGCTGCTTGATGAGATTCTGGGATCAATAAGCTACTAACAACCAAACGAGCAAAATGGGCTGAATGGCCTCTTCTCGTTTGTAAACTTTCTTATGTTCTTATGTTCTAATGTTTATGAATGGGAATAAATAATGCAAAATTATTTGCGAAAGAAAGACTTTGAAGTTCAGATGCATTCACGTGAAATTATGGATAAATTGAGAGGAAAAGCTAAAGACGTTGTGAAAATTGCAGTCAGAAATAGCAATGTAGATTTGCAAACAAATTCTGAAGTGATCTTTAGCATACTGAAGCAGCATTTTGGTGATGCAATTTCGTCTACAACTCCACTGGCCGATTTCTATGCTACTTTGCCTCGGCCCAATGAAAGTGCATTTAATTATTGGATAAGGGTTAACAAGTCTATGGATCTTGTGACTGAATGTTTGCAAAGAAGGGGTAGGAAGGTTGATGACCCAGGTTTAGAGGTTGCAATGCTGTTCATTAGACACTGCTCCGATGCACAACTGGCTAGTGCTTTTAAGACCAGACCACTGGAAAAATGGTCAGTCCAAGAAGTACAGGATATGCTGGATAGCCACCAACGAGAGCTAAGATTAAAAAGTAACTGGCTTAGCACTGGTGCTACAAGAGGTCAGAGTAATATTGCAGTTGAGTCTAGGACAACAAGCAAACAAGCCAAAGAGGAGGCTTCTGATGTGACCCATGTGCAGCCTGAACACAAGTGTTCGCAGCCCAGTGCCAGACAAGGTTCAGAAAATGATGGCACACTGACAAAGTTAGTTGATCTGCTTGCAAAGGCTCTTAACAATATAGGTGGGAGACCTCAAAAACAGAATTGGAAGGTCAGACCGAAAAACCATTGTCAGATATGTGATGGGAGGGATCATAGCATGAAGACCCATTGTATACGTGACCATCTTTGTTTCACATGTTTTTCGTCGGATCACAGCTGCAGAAACTGCCCAGTCAGTAACCAGGCAACTGATCCTGTGGCTGCTCCGAAATCCGATAATCAGCAGGAAAACTAGATTGTCCACACTTGAAGTGGGACCGTGTGGGCAGTACAATAAACCCCCCCAGCCTTAGATACTGATGATCTCAAATCCATATATAGCAACCATTGTGGCAAAATTGAGAAAAACAAGGAAGCTATTTTTCAAAGAACACAACAATTGGTGGACAGTGACAGCCTATTTTACACCATGGTTTCCATAGGTGCAGACCTGAAGTTCCCTGCTCTTGTGGACAGTGTCTCTTGTGGACAGTGTGCTCCATTAATGTGCAGACAGTGATAGAGCTTACAGAACACGGTGAGCTAAGTGTTAATGATAGTAGAGAGGCAAATGTCACACTTATAGTTTGTGGGGGGGCTCCAGGTTCAACCCAAATGCATTTATGACCTTGAAATAACCCTGTATGGCTATCAAATGATTGTTCCTGTTTTAGTGGTACCAGGACAAGTGGATGCATTTATTATTGGTACTAATGTGATAAAACATCTCATTCAGGTTATGAAAAGCAATGACTATTACTGGAGGCTCCTGAAAGAGCCTGACAAAGGGTAGATGGGTGAGAGTGGTAGATTTATGACTCTCTTATGGCCAACCTTGTGCGATGGAGAGGAGATCACATTCCAAATAAGGTGGGAACAGCAAAATTGAGG